>NC_083566.1:600733-901099 GCF_019925205.1 Metopolophium dirhodum | reverse complement strand
AGCAACGGATCCGGAGACCCATGAACGCGTTCATGGTATGGGCCAAGGTGGAGCGGAAAAAATTGGCTGACGAAAATCCCGACTTGCACAACGCTGACCTCAGCAAGATGCTCGGTGAGTAACTTAATACATTACTAGTAGTAAATAGTTTTTATGGGTAATATAACAATATAATGTGATGCATAAGTATAAAAGTTCAAAGTTATCTTCAGTGGCGCTGAATTTGTAATGCTATACTGTGAACCCCCAAAACATGTTAATTGACTTAAAGAGACCACCAATGACCAATAAGATTATAAGATTTTCTATAGGCTATAATGCCCAAAACTATTATAGGGTCGTGCATTTAGATATAGACCTTTAGTTGTCTTACTGACTACCTATATACTATAGTTGTAGTAGTCATATTTATGTTTTTTATCAGTACACCATGACTCAAAATAATGGATAGTCATGTTATTATTCTGTTATGTATTATATATAATATATATTTTCGCAAGTTGGATATGTCTGGCAAACTGCTATAAATTATTTACGAATGCGTTGTTTGGGTTGAGTTAGTGAGTTGGTAAAATATACTATAATTATTAATAAATAATATAGGTAGTATAGGTATCTTACTATTCTAGTGAAATCTCGTCGTATATTATAATTAGTTACGTCAAGCATACTCGTATTACAAGCGGGCGGTTTGTGTAACTATCTCAAATTCTTGTGATCGCGATTTCGGCGTGTGTTTTTATTTTTATTTTATCGTTTGGATTATGTATTATAAATATTAATATATACATCGCATAATAATGTAATATATATGTCGTTCAGATAAACTATCGTCCGTTTGCGGTACTTTGCATACGAAATGCAAGTCATATATCTTGGGGATAACGAGAAGCTATATATTATATAGCCTCTATTTACAATAAATAAAAAAGTGAAAAGGGGCATGTGTTGAAGACGCTTGTATATACAGGGTGTCTCTCGTAGATCTGACATATTATGTTTTATACATAATTTAAACATACTTCGAAAGACTACATAATATTTCGATTGCATCCGGTCGTCATCAATCAACTGTAGCATGTATACCTGTATTTTATCGAAAATTCGTTCACCTGCTTTGCGCGACGGTAAGTTTTTTCCTAAAATTCACTTCGCCCCCACACGGTATTTTAGGTAGGTAGTTACATAATATAACTGTTGCGACCCGTGTACAAACAACGGTTCCGTCGCAGCTGTCTTCGGCCGCTGCGGCGCTATAAAATATATATTATACACGTGCGGATAACGTCGACGCACACCTGTTAGAATATTTTTCACTGGGGATAGCTGCGTACAGTCCTGGGCCTCGTGCTATACGCGAGACCAAAACAATAGGGTAGTAAGTCGCTAAAAGTTGCGCAAATAAAAAATAAAATAAATAATAACAAACACACCGACTCGTATATATACGACACGTCATGCACACACATACGATCATGTGTCTTATATACATAGTGCGTACTGCGTATACATTGTCTTTGTCCTCTATTTGTACAAAGGCGAGATGTATATAGTATACATAATATATATATATATATATATATATATATATCATACATACGTAAATTTTTACAGAGCAACACGAGCTCGGTATCTTATTGCGAGCGCCAAACCCGACATATCCATATAAGGGCCAAATGCATTAACCTCGTGCGACGACGGCGGAACAAATAGAACAAAACGCCCCTGTTTGTATTTAAATCGCGTATCCCTTTTTCTTTATTATTATTACTATTTTTTTTCTTATCTAACTTCACTTTTATTTCTCTCTTGCTCGCCCGCCCTTCACTCGTGCCGAACTCCTCTGCTGTAGCCTGCACTACTGCCGCCGCCGCCTCGTCTGTATACCGTTCGTTTAAACTTTAAACGTATAATATCATATATTTTTATATTATATTAGAACTCGTCGTGCGACGTCTTTGCCGATGTCAATTAAACGTGCGGAAATTCGCGTAGTCACTGCAATATTATTTACATACACAGCCAAACCGGTTGGTTACCTTAGAAAATTCGATATATCGCACCGCCACCGACGTTGTCGTCCTCATATCTAATCCTTGCGCAAAGTCGTTCTTATTTTTTTTTTTAACGCAATACCTACATGATCACCCTTGCGTATATTATATATCACGTACAATGATAAAACACCGTCGTTTATGGGTATAATTATATATATAAAAAAATAAAATAAAAACAAACACATTTTACGATTACACTCTGCGGACGTATTGTACACAATCGTTATTTTTTTTTATTGAAATGTGTGTGACACAAATGTATATTTTTATATTGTCTACCACGTGATTCGATTGGCAATTTTAAATTGTATAATAATTGTGTCGTACTGCTGCAGCTAATACTTGTTACAATGTATCTATCGAAAGTAAAACTATATTATTATTTCGTGTCTGGTAAATATTCAAAATATTTTAAAAACCAAACGGATGTCTAATAACACAATAGATGGTAATCAAAATATCTCTTGTTCGACTGTGTTATTTGCTCGTTTCAATTAAAAACTATACACATTAATAATATTGATAAGATCTTCAACTGTAATCGTTGTCCGGTAACATAAAAAACACACTACCGTATATAATAAAAAGTGATGTATTCATTGATATACAGTTTTTTTAAACCATCGTATTTGCGATTGACTTTGAAATGTATCTGGGTATACATATTGTGGAGTTCGATTTCAATACATTATTATGCGATCGGAAACTCGATTTTACAAAATAATATAATTATACAAATGCCGGCTAACAATTATATAATATGTTTTTAAATAATAATATAAACTTGTTTGCATACTGGTGAGTTTATTTTTGTATTAAATTTTGTGATAGGTGGACATACGTGAAGGCCACTGAAGGTGGACTAATATTTGTGTCTACAAGATCAGACGTAGGTAATCGGTATTCTACTCCAATGCGCAACTTTACTTAGGTATAACATAATATGTATACTTTGTAGTTATACTGCTAATTTCAACTCGATTTCCCCAAGAAACAAATCGTTTCGTAGGTACCTACGTTAAAAAGTAGTTATAGCAAATAAGAATAGTATATTATAATTTATAACCGTAGGTACATAGTGATTAGTGATATTATGTGATAGCAGACCTTTATATGGTTGATTTAGCATCTAATTTCGAATACATCAATTTGAACAATCGCAACGCTCTTGACATTATAGTATACCGCGGTTGTGTATATCTATTTGATTTTGGACACCAATCGCAGACACTTAGTGTTATCGTACATTCGTACGTAATGTGGCGCGTTAACAGAAAGAGGCATTTCCTCATAAATTGTTTTATATTCAACGAGATATGAACGCGATTCAACACGTCAAGCGTCCTCGAGTCCTCGTAAAAGTGTAACCGTCGCCGCAGCGGGACAATGATCGTGTAATGACGTGAACATTATTGTTTTACCGTTTACGGGCAGACTATATATACAATAATATATTAATATGTACAAAACGAACGTCCGAAAGCATCGAAATGTCAATCGGCTCGTCGACGTCAGCACCGCAGCCACGTGATTTCGTTATTTTCTTTGCAACGTTTCAGCCGAAATGTAATTTTTATTTTCGGCACACAGTGAAAACTCGTAAAAATATCGTAATAATATCGTACCTATACGTACGTGCGTAATATTTACGTATAATATAACCTATACTATATGATTTCGGCCAGCTGTGAAAATAATAAATAAAATGAAAAAAAAACGTTTTCCTAACGCGATAGACGTTTAAAAGTCCACCGCCGCCACCACATAAAAAGATAAGAAGGCGGTTGAGCGGTTTCTTACCATATTATATATTATATATTATAGTGTATAATATAGGTATATAATACGCTATATATCGTAAGAGGCGTTGGCCGATGCACACACGGTGCGTACACACCAACAGACCGACATTGGAGTTCATAGGTCACCTCGACTCGTTATGTTTTATGGTTCTGGTTACATTTTGCGTTTTTTTTTTATCTTAATCCTTTTTCGCGCGCGCTCTGACCGCAACTCTGGTAATGTTATTAGGTATATATGCTTAAACGCGTCTTTTGCTTTCTTCCCCTCTACCAGCACACAACGAACACATTTGCACACACGCACACATACACACAAGTATGCTCGACATTGGCTTCTCTGGAGTGGGTTTTTATTTATTTTTTTCAATTTGAATGTTCGCGCTTCTCACTTGACTACCAAACGCCGCCGCCACAGCCCCCCGCGGGGCATAAAGGATCCGTGGGCGCGGCTCCTGCTGGTGACAACAAGCCTTCCGGCATGTCCTTTATTTTATGGCTCGAAAATAGTTGTTGTTTCTTCATTTTATATTTTCGGTAAATTTTTTATTTCTTTTTATTTCGGTTTTTTTTCCCAATATTATCGCAGTTCGAATCGGAACATATTTAACCGTCTTCAAAATCCGTCGTACATAATAAGTTCGGACGACAACATAATAATTTTGTCCAAACTTGTTTTTCTCGAATTTTTATCAATTTTTCTAAAATAAAATCACGGAGTTCGTGTGGTTTATTAAATCTCGTATCTCAAATGCGACAACAAAAAGTTCAGATCACAAATATTTAAAACGACACGCAGTCGAGATACCCATCTCGCATCGACTTACAAACATACAGATCTCATATTATACATAAAATAACTCACTTTTTTTCTGTAAATACCTGCTATCGGCGACCATTGCGTGTATTTTTTACACGAAAATTGTTGATTTAAATATTAGTCTCGCGGCGGTGACAACGGCTACGTTGATAAGAAAGTATCATTATATTTATTTGGAATTTATTTTTTTGAGGCTCACGCGCAAATCATATTTATTACACGTAGTCGGCCTTATAGTAGGTATAAAAATAGTTTATATTAATATTTTAACTTGTTATAGGACCAAAATTATATTGAACTTTACCTACTGTTGTGTACCATTGTTAAGTCAAGCACAACAGTATTACAAATCGTTTCGCTATGCGTAATAAATATCACGCATACGGGACACCCAATAATGTCTGCAAGTATCGGCCATCGGAAACTGAAGGAATACACTCAAGGTCCGGGATTAATTAAGACGCCCGGCCGGATCGGTTCGGTTGGATAGCGCAAGGTTATAGACTACGAGTTGCACAACCAATTATATATTTTAATATGGACCCGCCGTCGTATAGATGTATTATACATACCTATATATTTTTTTTTCTCTTTCACGTCGAAAATTGAAACAAAAGATTTTTTTAAAAATTATATTAATCCCCGACGACGGTTGGGACGTGTTTATATTTATTGTCGTCGACGTTATACTTATTATTGGGTATACTAATAATATAAGTGTTCATTTTTAAAACAATTATAATATTATACATTAGTTTAATATTATAATATTATGATGTACATATCATAATAGTATAGGTACCTATCGTCGTCATAGTAGACTATATATTATGATATTGCCGCCGCCGGGAGGCCCAGCGCGTACGGCTCCTGTCCCAGGCACAAACACCGACGAATGTGTGTACTAATAATCTATTAGTAAGTCTGGTGTATGTAATAACTTAAGATTTACCGGTGACGATAATGTATACAAAGAAACCGCTATTGTGTCCGGAGCCACTGCGTAATTTATGGTTTTAAAATGGGTTCTCTCTAGAAGCCGGTATATATGTGAGATGATATATATATATATAAACATACCTATACACTCACGTGCGCACACGAGAAGAAACTGAACCAGAATAAGGTACCGTTTGCCGCTAGCATGTGTTGGTGTGTGTGTATGTATGTGTGCGTGTGTGCTTATATATATATATACTTACTATAACATGACAATATCGCTGACAGACCGCCAGAGGCATGGATTCGGCGGCAGCGGTCGCGGCGGCATATATGTATACGGTTTTCTTTCCATGTATATGATAATAATATTTGTAATTTAAATCAGCATTATAGTATAAAGATCTGGTTTGTGTGCGCAATGAAAAAATAAATAAATAACAATATGGGTATACACATTACTTCAGATATACTATATTATAGTATATACCTATATCTCAGCTGAACCCTCTCGCCACGCAGCAGTAGTATCGAAAGAAAGATAGTCTTGCTGGAATAAAAATGTCAATGTATGACAGTCGCTGGCCATTTGTTCGCCGATCGTGTACATTGTGTATGTATATGTGTTTGTGCGCGTGCATTTTTTCCTATTCCGTTTGTATAATATAATAAAGTTAAATAAACGGTCGTCTCTTGTTATTCGATTAATCGTAAACGTATTTGTATAAAATATGTGTGCGTATTATAGGTACCTTTTATAGATGGTCCTTTTTTTTTAGTTTATGTATTTATATTGTCTATATTATGCATAGTATATGTGTTTTATCTCTCATTTAACAGTGCAGCTCGTCGGGCTTTTAATTATATTTAACATTTCAAACGATTCTTCAAATATCATATACTTGAAATTATCAATGTAATAATACAACTGACACATTTAAATAGGTTACTACTTACTTATATGGCTATAATATTAGGATTAAATTCGATGTTTAAAAAAAAAAATAAAAGGTACCTATCCTTATGAGTTATGATGTACTAAAAACCAATATGTAACACATTAATAGCGGCCAATAACCAATGCAGCAAGTCCTTGTATTTATAATAATAAAAAAAATATATATATTAGGTTTACGTAAGTACCTACCTAAACGATACAAAAAAATTATTAAAGGAGACATTTTTATCATATTATAATAAAACAGTGTAAATCTGATTTTATTACAATGTTCTTTACTTATACCTAATATAATTGAACATTACATGTTTATTGTATTATAGTAAGTACTCGGATTTCACTTGCAGGCCAAACAATTGTCCAATCTATATTTTTAATTTAAAATAATGAATATTATACGTATTATACCTATAATCTATATATATTATATTATGAATAAAATATTAATTGACCCAGATTAAATTCAGTACATAACGCTCAAACTATCTAGATACAAAAACATATTTACATTAATTTGAATGATGTTAATTAAATTAGGGCATTGAGTAGTGGATAAAAAAATTAATAATCGAATTATCATTGCAAAACTAAACTACATATATTATTTTTAAAAGGATATGCATGCACTTGTTTTGAATACAGAATAGCTATATATTAACTACAACGTCCTTATATATTCTTCGGTTCACAGGTTAACAAAAAATAACCCATGCGATATTCATATGTATAATAATATATTATTTTTGTTACCGTCGTTATTTGTATGAAAATCTCGCAAGTTAGTTTCGATTTCCGACAATTGTAGATAATTGTATAGGCACTAGAACTTAAAATATTTAAATTGATTTCAGTGTAAACGGTTCGTGGTAAATAGCTTTCAGTCGACATTTGTATTTTTTTTATTTCGAATCAACGCGTGACATTCTGCTGGGCAGTTTTTTACAGAATATAAAAGTACTTAACAGTGTTTATTAGTGAGCAGAACTGACCGTTTTAAAATGTATAAAAAAAAATAAAAATAGTCTAGAGCACGCGAGTATGAATCTCCCTCGCAGACGGTTTGCCGCCGGGCACTCCACTTGTTGCGCGCCACCTGCGCCTTTACAACTCTATATACGCGTCACGTTTATTGTGATTGACGCCGAGTGTGCTGCATTCTTTCCATCGTTCGGTTTTACAGACCCCTTTCGGATTCTTCATTATTACTTATTTGATCATTATAATAAATACGAAATATGCGGTGACGGCGACGGCGGCGGTGGATTGTGCAGCATATTATCGATTGGTGATTTACGATTATAATATATGGAATAACACCTCTCGGCGAGAGGTTCAAAGCGAAATCCCACCGCAAGCGCCCCTTTTACGAGCTTCGACTTCTGCCCCTCTCTTGATCTTTCGTCCTCCATAAATTACTATAGTATAATAATAATGTACCTAACTCTGTCTAAACGTGTTTCACGCTGATTTTCTTAAATTTTCCTATCACTTTAAAATAAATCCCCTTATTGTCAGTGAAATGCGTATGATATATTGACATATTGTACCGCTGCTATATATAGTTCGTAGAACGGTGTCGCTTTTTTTATTTCATATAAAATTTAAAATTCGTAAAGATCCAATAACGGTATTTGTGTTGTTGCCGTCGTCGTCGACGAAAATGAGTGGGTGTTATTATATATTATATTATCGGTGCAGCGCAACGACAATTGAGTAATATCGCACATTGGCGACAGACGTACAAATTAATCCGAAAACATGACTACATTAACGTTTACGACTTTACGAGTACCTCTACAACATTATCGAGGGCAAAACAAAAAACAATTTACATTTACGTATTGTCCTGCTTAAAAGTTAAAATCATTACTGTCAAGGTTTTCGCATGTTGTGAGATGTAAATATATATTATACATATATATATATCTATACATATTTAATCTATTGTAGATTTGAGTATGCGAGTGTGTGTAGGCGAATTGAGATTATGTTTATTGTTTTCGAGGGACTTTATTATATTGTATATAATAATATTAACCATAGTTTTCTAACACCCACTAAAATATTTTAAGGCTGAGATTTAGTGGGAATTTTTTTCATAGATAACTTAAACCTCAAAGCACTCGGTAGTAATTTTGTAATATATAATTATTTTAGAACACGGACGTCTCATAAAATACCACGTCGACAAAAGTTGTATCGTTATGATAAGGAAAAATAATTTGATCAAATTTAGTTTTTGTACAAAATATTAAATTTTATTACAGAAACTTACTTGAGTAATGAATATTCTAATAATACATAATATATATATTCTATGTAATACATTTAAACATATAAAATTGCATGATTTCTATTAATGTTCCATGATTATTTCTAATGACTAGGTACATTATTTTTCTTGAGAAATTGTAACTGAAAATCATCTAGATTTCAGAAGTTTGAAGGAAATAAAATTATCATCATATTTAATTTTAATTTATGTATAGATACTGCAAAGTGTAAAATTGTAAATTTTTACACACGATATTATTATTGTTGTGTCCCATCCCAGCATACAAATTTAAATAATATACGCATCAAACAATATTCGCACAATCGCACTCGAATAATTTAGTTAAGTAAGCATAAACTTACAAGACACGATTTAAAAAACTTAAAGTTGATCTAATTATTTAAGTAAATAAAATAATGACTGTACACATTGATTAAAACAAAAAATATGATAACAAAATCATCTATGGTAAACAAGAAGTGGCTGTGGTGTATATATATGCAGTATGACACAAAATCATATAATTTACTTCCTTATAATATTTACTTGCACCATTGCACATTTTATCTGCACATGTATTATTTTATTGAGTAGTACTCATTTAGACCAATTAAAAAAATACAATTTATTTAGATCTACTCAATAGTGACCCTAATGGGATGATTAAGGAACAGATAATATGTTGTCGGACTGATCAAGACTTGTTTCACCACTGGACAAAAGTATATAATATACGCATTCACAAACAACGAAAACGTGTAATCTCGATAGTTGGACAATGCAGACGGCGTGGAGAAAACTGCCCCGGTGACTGATTCAAAAATCTGACCGATGGAAAATATATTTACCCAAGTACCTGCTGTAAACAATATGTATTAGGTCGACAGTCGATCAGTCGTCTCGGCCGTGCTTACTGCAGTCGAACCATGAGCGGGTCTAAGACCACGCCAAATTAAGGCGACAGTTTTCCTTATGCGTCGTTACACGGATTACATTGGTTGATTGTATAAGCCCCGTGGTCTTCGGTACGCTAACAACCACGGTAAGATCGGTCGACGCGAGCGTTGCCCAAATCGTTGTACATTCTAATATATACCTACTCACTCGTGCCTGTTTTGCATTATTTTCCGATAGTTCAAAATTATACGGCAATATGGCCATTGCCGTCGTTTTCTCTGCGTCAGTATCTCGATCGAACCCTTGAACGATTTTGGCGTCGCTGTCTGTGAGTGAGTGTGGGGTATGTATGCATAGTGTCGTGCATTGTGATGATATTTTAGCGAAACTTTTCTCAAACAAGCCTCCATAATATGTCACTTACAGGCTGACAAAACTACAAAACGCCCCGCACGTTTCCCAAGTATTATAAGAAATAAAATGAATATGCAAATCACAGTCTACGCCTATATTATACACTGGTTGTTCATCGTAGGAATATAGCGACAATTGCTTAAGACGTTTATTTAGAATTTATTGTATATTTACGTAATTACGTATAATCCGAGTATATTATTATAAAAGTTGGCAAAATACAAATAAAACCTTGACATAAAATAGTCATAATAAAATAAGCATAACATAATATTTATAATAATTAGTTACCTATTATTGTGCAATTGTACATCGCCGTCGCTTCGTATATTTTTCATAAATTATACTTAGTGTAGGGAAATACGGAATTGGTTCCGGGACGAAATAAAGTGTTCAAATTGGTTCCCGATAAAAATTACTATTATCATCGTATCATATAACTGTTTTAATTAATTCATACATGGGCAAATAAAAAATATTATTTATCTTTCGACTGTTTCCACAAAAAAAGTGGGCAGAATTGTCATCTAATTCAAGTCGAACTACATAATATTGTTGCGAATCGTTTGACGAAAACCTTATTCATTCAGAATTGTATTCTACATGCCCGAATACATTTTTGTTAATTAAAAAAGGGATCCGCAATATGAAACATATTAAAACAAAGAAACACACCGAGAATCAATAAAAACTGCTGAAAAAATTGAATGACTCAATTGTATAGTTTACAGATACTTTATAGTTCGTAAAAACTGTATGTGATGTTAATGTATATTTATCAATTTTTTGTTTTGTTATTTATTTGAATTAACTTCGACATATTAGATATTGGATTAGACTATTATTATATATTAGTATATTGACAAATACGTATATAGCTTATTGCTTTTACCTGTGTATAGATTGAATAGCGACGAAAACGTATTAACCTGCGAAACTATAGTTGAAAAAGTTAATTTTATCATGGTTTCATTATTAAAATAAAAGATCATCATGATTTTGGACTGCGCGGTCTACAACGTTAGGGCGTGAATTCGGATGGACAAAGGTGTGAAAGTCGCAAGTGCCTCTAAAATTAGGACGTTTTAGTCTTTAGGTAACGGTGCATAAACTATACCTATATTATATTATAATTGTATGTAGGGTTATGCGCATGGCTTTTTATTAATATTAATATATAGGTAATTATAATTAGGTAAGCCTGTGTTATACTCTGGGATATTGCACGTCTGCACATTAAAACTGCGTAATATATTATAAATTAACAATTGTATAAAAACGATGATTTTCCTATAATTATTTAATTGGACCAAACAGGTTGCAATTTTCCCATATATACGTATTCCTACTGGTCAATTGGCGTGTTTTACCTTTTTTTTGCTTATCAGTTATCTCTGCGTATATAATAAACTTAAACTGCAAAAATAAGGTGGTTTAATACTGTCATACTAATTCACCATGTTACGTGTATATTATATATATATGTATTAAATAACACGTATACATATATAAACTGAAGAAAAAAATTCCATAGCACAATTTACACTTAGCGGATAAATAGACGTGTGTAAAAAAAAAATCAACAAGTGTCGTCTGCGTGGCGTGGTTTTCGTAACAGCATATAATATACGAGTATATCAACTATATACTCATAATATATATTTACGTAAATCGCTTGCCGACAAAGGAAGGGACGTCCGTGGTCATTCGCGCGCTTATAAACCCCGTCGGCGGGTGATTATTATAATATAATGTATGTATATAGTACCCATGCTGTATATAATGTATTAATTATTTTAATTGTGCTGATTTCCATATAAAGCCGTATATATCTATATATATGAAATAGGCATAATGCATATATATATTATATAACGCATTAATACCTATATACCCTCTTATAATATTTTCCGCTGTATTATATCACCGATGTACCTATATAGGCAACGACTCGACTCTTTTCCGTCGAATCGCCTATATATATAATATATAATAATACAAACCCCAAGGTGACGGCGGCGTCGGTGATGATGATAATAATAATATAACGTTTTTATATATATCGGCTCGATGCGCTGCCGCCGTAGTCGTTCCATACTTAGACGCGAGCAACTATTATATATTATATATACGACGTGCGTGTAGACGTTTAATGTGTTTGTGTGTGTGTACACTGCGAATGAATATTTATAAGGGATATTACGATTTGCATATTTTACGTTTGGAAAAAAAAGTAACCGTCCATCTGTCCTTGGTTGCGATTGGTCATTTGAATAAAATTTCCACAGTACACTATTTTTTTTTCCGTTCTCAATTTATTTCACCTTACCGACGCCGCCGCCGCCGCCACCGCCACCGCTTCTCTTCGGGTCGCCTGCAGTCAGCCCTATACAGCGTGCACCAAGCGCGCAGATTATAATAATAATAATAATAATAATAATACGTAGCCGCCGCCGTTTTACCGGGTTTGCATTTATTTATTATTTTTTTATTATAATTTTGTTCTCCGCTCGAATGGTATCCGCCGGACCCGTCGACAGACTCCGCCGCGTAACCGGTTACACGGACGCCGCCGCCGCCGATATTTGTGCGTGATTCCGTATAGGCGGAGCTTGGGGGACGGGTTATGCGCACCGTTTTTCCCCTACCCGATTCGGCGGACGACCTCCTCTCCGGCAGTGGCGGCTGTCGTCTCTGCGGCGTACGAAATCTCGCCGCAAGCGCACGTGCACGCCGCCAAACCGATATCATTATTATTATATAATTATAATATATTAATATTACATTAGGTGGGTACTATTATAGGTTCCTATATACATTATTTGATCGTATTTGTACCTAAATGTATAATATAATATAATATATTATTCACGTCATACGCGCCCCCTGGTGCAGACGTCGAATCTTTCAACCACTGGCCGGAGAGCCTCGCAGGTCGATAATGTTATTCCATTCCTCAGTATAATAATACGTCCGAAATTTCATATGTCTTAGTAGGTCTAACCTATCGAGCACCGGAATAGATATTGTCTCGCCATCGATTTTCTGATAACACATAATATTATATATGATAACGGTTTATCAGTTGTCACGCACTTCGATATGACTCGTTCTATACAGTTTTAAATATAGGAGAGTATATAATATAAGGTACTTATTATATTACTATATTGTTATTGTATATTATCAACTATAATATTAAATTATATTGAGCATTGAGCACTATATTTTAGAGTGTATATAGGTACAGTTTAGGTATATTTCGATATTATATTATGATACAATAACAAAATTGTTTGTAAGAATTAGAGTCAATAACACTTTTTTAAACTAACGAAATTAAACATTGATATTGCCCAACTCTGTATTAGGTAGGTATAGCCGCAAGGCTGGGGAAGTTATTGATTTTTTTTTAACTCTGTTGAATTACCTAAGTTAATATGCACCTATAACAAAAAGTTGAAAGTTAAAAGTTAATTTAACTATAGTTTAACTCAGTTATAAGTTAAAAGTTAATACACACTTTTTGTTAACTTTTTATTAAGTTAAAAAAAAGTTAATTTGTTTATACAACGCTAGCGTACCTACTTAATTTTTTTCCAACCCAAAACTAAATTATAGACTATATAGTGTTTATACTGTGTACAGTATTTCCATATATAAGTTAGATTCGAATGATATACATTTTTAACTTTAAACAATTCACGGTGAATATTTTTTGACATGAAAACGAAATAGGCTGAAAAAGTGAAATATAATTAAATTAAAAACAAAATAAATTTACTTAATTTACTTCTTTAAATGAAAAATGAATTCGTTAGTTAAAAAGAAATTTTGTAAGTTAACAGTGTAGTTAATGAAAAGCCAAAAGTAACTACAGTTAAGTTAAAAAGTTAAAAATAAATTAACTTCACTTTAACTTTTTAATTCGTTAGGTAATTATAAACCCAGTCTTGGGTATGGGTATATAGGTAATATTATAATTATTTTAATTTAAACAATATGATATATATGTGGTAATCTCCTACACCTCTTTAGTCCTTGTATGTGTACACATTTTTACTGATCCATGATTTGCCATCAAATATTGATGAGTTTTTATTGCGTTAAAATATATTCCATATATGACGTGTAACACTATTATAATACATAGTATATATAGGTACCCTCGTTTATCCGTAAATCTTAAAACACGCACCTATTTTCTACGAAAAAAAAAACTAAAAAGCCATCGTACCTATATTATATTCACTTTGACGTAATTCCCGCAATTGCATGTGTGTGTGTATATGTAAATTATATTTTGTTAATAACCGTGTGCAGCTGACCGTATAGTATAAAATTGTTTTAACCATAACCTTCGGACCGATTCGGCGCGTTTTAAAGCTATAAAGTTATATAATAATATGTATCCCCATAACTTGCTGCTTCTATATACCTGTAAATGTTTATAGGTTAAATATACACTTTATATTTACTACATTATATTTCTTTTAAGTTTCCAATTTACATGATTTTTTCAATATCAGATTATAACCGCACAATTTCCGATATTTAATAATTCTAGATAATTTCGTATTTTCATGCGATAGTTGTATTGTATAGTATATGGTTAATTATGCTAATTCTGATTGTATATAGTATTTGGTTGTGGCGGTATTGTGCTTATATTTCACGCTATTAGCAATAATGTATCAACCTTCCTGCAAAAAACAACAATGACACAACTTTTCAATAAAATATTTAAATGGTATTGGTATAGAATATATTATTCAACTTAAACGATTTATAATTAAAGTCTTATCAATGAGAATTACATAATATCTAATATATTGATTATTCAATTTCCTATCCAAATTTGGCCTTTGTTCTTTTATAGTTACGTATTACGTGTTTACAGTTTGTATTTACCTATATTATATTATATATAAG
Organism: Metopolophium dirhodum; assembly: GCF_019925205.1. Taxonomy (NCBI): domain Eukaryota; kingdom Metazoa; phylum Arthropoda; class Insecta; order Hemiptera; family Aphididae; genus Metopolophium; species Metopolophium dirhodum. The sequence continues at coordinate 886,008 of NC_083566.1, read as the reverse complement.
GCTGAGTTTAAGTTGCTTTGACATTTTTCTCAAATATTCTATGAGTGACTATAGTTGTATAGTTTGTATACAAGGTATATTATATATTTCAATATTTATATCTTTAAAAGTTATAACTTATTTTATCTCTGTGTTTATATCTTATATTATGTAATGTTCAAAAGCCAAAAGAGTTTATAAGTAAATTTACGTCACTTTATTTTTGTTATTATTTACGAGCTATATTTCCAATTATTGATCTATTTGTTTTTCATATAATATATTATATAATCTGTTATACATTATAGGTAAAACGCAACTATACCTTATACTAATATGACTCCTACGAGTACCTACATAATATTAAATTATTTTTATATCCAAAGTACTTGTTGTATAGCTAGAGTACTTTATTCAAATAAAATTATAAAATTGTTTTTAAATTACCTTTAATAGCCGATTTGGTTGATTAAATTCTATCACGCTATACGCAAGCTTTTCTCAGAAAAAAAGTAGGTAGATAGCCCATAATTAAGTTGATTTACCAAACTGTATACACGGTTTTTATCCAGATTTGTAAATTATTATTCCTTTTTTTTTTTTAATTAAATTAATTTTTTGTTTTTCTTCAAACACCGTAAATTGGTATTTTTTCTATGCTGTTTAAAATTTCAAAAATAATACATAGACCTACGTACCGAATTCTTTTTTTTCTTTATTTCTTTCATCGTGTTCATCGCGTTTTCCGTTCAGCTGACCACGTACGTGTCAAACGTTCGTCGCGCGCGATGACATTACATTATATAGTTATACATTTATACATATTATACGTATACATAGCCTAACGGGGCGGTGTGGCGGCGGTGGTTATTATGAATTACGACGGTATAAAAATGTCATAAAGGTGTGAACGCGGGGAAGGGTGACGCGGGGTCGAACGCACACGCGCTGCAGACAACGGACGAGATGAATAAGAGAGGAAAAAAAGAAAATTTGTAACGGTCGAAATTACCCCGATAATTATTGGCGTGGGGTATAAAGGTGAGTGCGTGTAATAACTACAACACCAAAGACCGCGCGCGCGCTGTTGAAGAGCACGTGACAAAAACGACCCGGACGATTTGTATGCAAAACTGTGGGTGCATATAATACACACACACACACACACACACACACACACATACATATCTATTATATTATAGTAAAATAATAATAATCGTAATCATCACGAATCCCGAAAAAAAAACACATAGGTTATCCCGAGAACAATAGACGATCGCAATTAGCTGTTTAAACGTCCGTTTAGATGAGCCGCGTGTATCACGACTTCGCGTTGTATGTACACGCGCATGTATAGTATTAAGGGAGTCGTGGAATAACGAAAATAAAAAATTTAATATACTATAATATTATAATAATAATCGATTTATACGTTTATTATACACACGCGCGTACTGTAGTCGTAGTATTATATGTATATGACGCGTATGCATTTTTTTACTCGCTGGACGAGGTGCGCTCCTTAACCCACTCGGTCGGCATATAATATATATATTATTATTATAAATATATATATGTATATGCATGTGTTCCTATATAACCCCTGTGTGTCGCGCGCGTATATATATATATATAAATATAATGGGTCGCTAGCCGCTATCCCGATATTAGTAATTTCGTCATTCCGACCACGAATCCGACAGGAAACGCCTTCCGTCGCGCCCAGCAAGCTCTCTGTGGCGGCAGTGGCGGCGGCGACGGGCGCATCATGAGCAATATATAATAATATTATATCTACACTCTACAGAATAAATTATAATATATACACAACAAGTTCGACCAAATATTATATATATTTATGTTTTATTAATACCGTATATCATTATACGCGTATATCGTTATGCATGCCTATCGGTTTTTCTTTTCTTTTTTTTTTTTAGTTTTGTTTATATTTCATATAATTTTTCAGATGTAAAAATAATTTCGTAATTCTCGCACATATGACATTTTATACGCTATGGCGGCGGCGGTGGCGGTGAATCAAGAGAGAATATAAAATAGTATTATATACCTACCAATAATGTGTGTGCGTAGTAATAGCAGTGCAACGCGTATTACCGTATAGGTGGAATGTCGTATTGAATTTATCGGCATAGAAAATGATTTAGACACTTATCTGTTCCTATAATGGGGGGATATAAAAAAATCGAAACGCCGTTCCGCGATCAATGGGCCTTCACGATGTACTAGTTTACTCTGTCAGACTTTATGGAGATTCAATTGACTTATTAGACAACTTACCGATAGTTGTCATTATATACTTACTATTATTAATATACCTATAATGGTACTATTACCAATGGCGTCATATGTTTTATTAAAATAAAATGTATTATATTTGTGTAATATAATATATTATGTAGGTATACTTACGACTTTTAATTTGATTTCATAAACGTTTTGTCAACCTTCAACGTACAATAGTTAGTTTTTAATTTTGAAATTTCATACCTACCAGCGAGTACATAATACCTACTTATGACGATCTTTTCTATATTCCTGCGCAAATCTATTCTAGACAATTTTGTTTTTAATACCTACTTTTAAATGGATACGTGTGTTGTGTGTATGTAATAAGACGTACTATACACATTTTCAACGCGCGATTTCGAATTGTTCTGTATTTTAGGTGTCCGTACCTAGTGAAATTGATCACTAGAAATAGTATACACATTTTACATATATAATATAATGTAATTTTTTTTCCTTTTTATTTGTACCTGGTGGAAAAGAATAATAATAAAAAAAATAATAATAATGATAAAAATACCGACTTGCAGGCTACTGGGTACTTTATATTTAATAAACGCAGCGTATACGCGTCCACTATACGTGACTACACGTCACATAAGCCCGAGGCCGCGTCACTGTGTGTAGGTACTAGGTATATATATTATATTTATACGATGACGTCCTGCCATGTGTCTTCTCATTCTATCTCACTCTATCTGTCATATGCGAACGACCAGGAATTCTGCCGGTGCCGCCGCCGACCCAGTGGAAATTTGTCCTGCGGATAAGAAAAAAAAATTCCACTGTAGCGCCGCCGCCTCGCGTCCGCCACACGTTTGATACCTACCTTACGTGTGGAATAAGTGACGAACGATCAGAATGTTCTAGTTTTTTTTTTATTTTCCTTTAACATAAACATTTAAATCTACATAGAATCCAATGGCGTGCAGTTTAAAACTGATCTAGATATAATAATATGTCTATTTAAATTGTATATAATTTATGATTTCATCCTTTTGCAGGTTTAACATATTATTATTACGTAAAAACACTCTTCAATTTTATTTATCTTATTTACTTGACTTTAGACTAATGCATTGAACATATTATGTAAAGTAACTGCAATAGACAGTAACTTTCGAGTTACGCACCGGTTAATGTTATTACCATACCTATAGTTTTATTTTCAACCTAACGTGATCGAATTTGATGAATCATCAAAAATTAAGAGTTAATGGCTACGTCATGCTTGTAATCATGGCATAAGTACATTTACGATGGAATTGTTGTTATGATAATTTCGTAATTGTTTAATCTTTTCAATTATCACATCCTTTTTACACTTTGCTTCATATTTAAAACAGTTTATTAATTAGTGAAAATGTTTTATACGTTGTATTCAAAATAATATTCAAAGATAAATAAACTTCACACTAGAAAATCGATGAATATAATATTATCAAAATAAAAATGTTTGGAATCGTATAATAATGATTAGGGAATGAATTAATTTTTAATTACGATAATATAAATTGTGACTTGCCTACATTTGCATCATAGGTACATAGCGTGTATATCCAATAAGACATGTGTGAATTTAAATTACTTATCATAATTTAATGTTCGGCAAAACTTATTATATTTCTTTTCTTTTTTTTCTTTTTATTAAAAAATACAAATATTATAATTAATACAATCTGTACAATGTACATATAGTTACAAATTTCCAAAAGAAAATTTGCCAACATGAATGATTATAGACACAGATTACACAATTACAGTGATAATGAAGGTTATCCGGTGGTACCTTGTTTAGTGTAAGTACCTATATTTAACCTTTACCTATAGGTTATAGTCTAATCTATGTTTACTTAATATTTGATTTTTTTTAAATATGAATCTTCATTATTATAAGCTATTCTAACTATTTCTAATTACCTACATATGTAGAAATGTACAAATGTATTGTTTATACCGCGAATCTTGATTCTCCATGCGGGTTGACTGGAGGCAGTTCAAATGAAGTTTGAATATCATTATAAAGGATAATCAAAGACTCAATGGCGTAACTTTAAAACTTGAGTTGGATGCATATATTTTCCGGGCCCTATACAATTAATTAAAGGTATGAATTAGGAAACATAAAGTAAATAAAATTTTAAACAGTTCAAGTGAATTTTAAATCACTTTTATTCAATATAATGATAATGCGTATACGATAATGTTAACATTAAAGTTAAACACAAACGTCGCACACATTTTATAAATATAAATGGGTAGGTACAAATATTTTTTTAGAATTTAATAATTCATACCGACAAGGATGTGCATGATTGGACGAAAGATTGAAAAATAAAATACTACCTAGGTATAATTATAGTTACTAAATATTAATTATATATTAAACGAATGCATGATTTTTGAGATGTTTTGTACTCGACGGTTCAAGACCATAATATTTCACGACGGAATTATTATTATTATTTCGTTAGTTTACGTCAACCGCGATATTATAGCCTACATATTATATATTATTTTACAATTTATTTTGTTTACCTATAATATGGCTGTATAGCTTTAGGCTATAATATCGTTTAGTACCGCGGTGCGTAACACCAGTAGACGGCCGCGACGGACTGACGTCTCGGACCGGCCCAATAATGGTCGTTATCAATCATAATGATATTATTATACCTATACATTTTCGTGTGCGTGTATTATTATTATTATTAAATGTATACTTCGTATTTCGGAAACCGGTAGCACGGGCACGTGGGGAAACGATCGGCGCGCGAGACAACTATAATAATAAGAGACGACGTCCATTAACACACGCGTGCGCGTGTTCTCTCACTGTGTATCTTTCTCACTCACCTCTCACTCTCTCTTGGAGTCATGAATGAGAAGTATAAAAAAACCTAATAATAATAATAAATAAATAATATACACACTAGCCGAGAAGCGTATCCCGCGAAAGGTAGGAAACGAAATCGTGTAGGAGGACCGACGCGCGTACAGCGCGTATCTATATAACTATATACATTATACATACACATTATACGTTACATCGAAGACGATAATAATAATTATTATTGTCGGGGGGACCCGTAGTCGTCGAGTGATTCTACTCGAGACAATAGCCCGTTCTATAGAGAAATAATAATAATAATAATGTTATAATATTATGTCCTGCGTGATTTTTCGGAGGGGAATGAGGGGCGCCGCCCGACAGCGGTGCCCTATTATTATTATAACGCGAGCGCCGTTGCCAAACTTCGGATTCGAGACGGTTCGCGGGCTGTCGCGTGCGCGCGAATCGTGTTGTATATATAGATAATATTATGTACCCCACGTCCTCAGGTGGGTCCCGGGCCCAATAATATTATTGTTACTATCATTTCACTCAGAAACATTATCATACAAATATCCGCGTGGGTAATCTTCGCGGGTATAAGTTGAATGAAACGAATAAAAGAAATATCCGTCATTGATCGTATAATATAAAATGGTACTGAATATAGGCGACAATCGTGCGCGTTTTATTTTAAGCACGCTGTATAATATAATAATTATAATATTATATAGGTTGAAATTTGTCGTACCTATGTGGTTAATGGTTAATGATTACTATACGTCTATAGAAAAAATATAGTACAGTGATTCCGAACTATTTACCTGCAGTTGAGTAGGTACCTATACTGAAATCGTCTACTAAGCGAATTAACATTTTAATTAATACACCGGAGTTCAGCAAAACCTAATCATGTAAAATTATAAAAATTATAATTTGTACCCACAATTTGTGTTTTTGTAGCATCAAGTACCTCGTATAAATTATAACCTAATCGTGTTTGATGTATATTTTTATGTTAAAATGATCTGTTCTATGTAATGTGATAAGATGGATTTGAACATTGACTTTTCGGTCAACATGTTTATATTTGAAATACTGCGTGGATCCTGTATTCCTACGTTGCAATTTTGGCACTCTCGTCTCTCATCTCACTAATTAATTTGATATACAAAAATCTAGTCATTAGTCAAATATATAATATATTATCTGTTATTTTCATTCATATTTGTAAATTGTAAAACTTTAATGTTCAAGCTAAAATCATATCCAGTTTCCTGTCAATGGACGATTTGTGTGAATGTAAATTTTGCTGTCACATGAGTGAAAGACACATATAATAATAACAAACTTGGTGTATTGTGACGCCTTCTTAATTAATTTAAATAGTTAAAAAAAAGAACAAAAAATAATTTAGTGTTAGCATATAATATAATATTTTTTATTATATCGTCTTTCGTTTTATAGAATTTATATAATGTGGACTTTTGCAATACGAATTTCGACGGCACATATTTTCCTTGATGTATTTAACCACATGGACACTAATTTCCTTTTAAGTACAAAACGAGGTTACAAAATTGTTCATTTAATAAAAATTAATGCCATGAAGAGCTACTTCTATATTCTCAAGGGCAGTCGAAAATCGGCTTCCGTTGCGTAAAATATAAATAATAATAATAATAAGTTACCTTCTGTCAGCGACTCTTGGCATATTAATTGACATTTATTTTTGTAAGAATTTATTTATGGAACTATTTATAAATATTAATTTTAAAATAAATTTTTTAAGAAAGTTAATACGCTTTATAGTAATTTTGTAAGTCATTCTTATAATAACACGGTTTAATTTAATTGTTCATAATATTATACTACACATTAAATAATTTATGTTAATAAGTATTTTTTTTTAATTTCAAAATATTAATGAGTTTAGTTTAATTAATTTTAAAAAAAAAATTATCAGTTATTCTTTTTTTTTGGCTGAATTTGTTTAAATGGAATGCAAATACAATATTATAATATAATAATTGTTATATTTAATATAGCTCATAACTCTTAACTCTTAATGATATGTACTATGCATATTTTTATGAAATTATTATTCTTATAGGAGGATGGGACAAACATTTCATTACTCACTATTGTTTTCCTGTCATTTTTAGAAATAATTATAATTTAAATATTTACATTAATTTAAATATATTATCCACGTGAAATAATTATTTCTCCCTTAAATAGTTAAATATCGCTTAAGTCGAGGTTTTAAAAATTTTATTATTTCCAAATTGTTACATTATTGTTATATTTTTGCTGTACACTCAATTTTTAACATTATTTTTACTATAACACCTTTATTTACAGTTATAATTTATGAATGAAACTATAAATGCATTGTAAAAATTTAACTTCATCATCTCTCTGAATGAATGTGTAAATTAAATCAAGAGAAGAAAAAAATAACTATTCTAATTCGTTTCCAGTATATTACAGTGAAATAGTGAATGACATAAACCAATCATTATTGTTGTTAAATATTGAATAAATATCGATATTGACTACAGTTAGAGTGTTACACGGTCACACGGATAATTAATGATTTTCCTGCCATGGTATGACGTTGTTATACCAATAGGTATTTTTTGCTATAGTGTGGTTTAGCGGTTATATATGATAGTCTCATTTACGCTGAGTAGAGCTGCTAATACGTATATTGTACCTACTTATAAATATGCGGTTAAACATAATATAAATATTATAAACATAAATGAGGATTATCATTCCAATCGTCTAGGAACTAAATTCGTATCTACATATTTATTAAAAGTATAATAATATGATTTATTTTATAATATTAATAAATGTTGTGTGCAGCAGACGTATAGGTACCTACCGATGAATTGCGATTAGATGTCATGCGCGTGCGCGCACTCTTAAATTTGCATGTAATAGTATACGTGCGCCGTGTGTGTAAATAATATTAATGAATTTGACGGACTAGACGCGTCTAGTTCAATAATAATAATAATAATTATTATTATTATTATAATTAATAATATTATTACTATGAAAGATTATAGGTACATTTTATACCAGAACAATGGTATGTGGAGGGGGGCGGAGCTGTTTAAATGAGTGACGATACGTGATATTAATAATCGATTATAGTTTTTGGCGAGAAACACTCTGTAGGTAATGTATGCGAATATTATAGTTAGACAACAAATCGAATCGAAAACTATCGATATTGGCCGACAAATCAACCTGGCACACGCGGCGTGGGCGTAACGCACGGCTGTTATTATATCGGGTGTCCGCCGCCGCTATGTCTGCCCACCAAGAATCGCGCGACGTCAATGCCAAAATACTGTTTTATCCAACATCCATTCACACACACTCACACATAATACTATAAAGATATGATCGGATCAAAGTTACTTAACCTTTTTTATAATATATATACAAATACAAGGTATACCAAACCATAATCGCGGATTTTCGTACACCGTTGTCCGCATTGTAATTACATCGGGATGAGACGCACCACGTATTATACTGCAGTACGTATTAATGTATTATTATGATTATCGTAATCTCGGAACGTTTATTTTATTGAAATAATGAATACGACTATGCACCTATACGCACTGGTGATGTAACGAAAAAGATATTACGAAATGAGAAAATTCCAACTAATTTATAAATGTACCAAAGATAATTACTTGTATATAGGTATATATGGTATTATGAAAACCTGCATCGTATATATACGTACAACATATTATATGTTAATAATCGTAAATTTTAATGAGAAATTAATTCATGGCTTTGTATTATAACGTAAGATCGACGTGAAAATGTATAATTAAGTATTTAAGTCGAATTTTAAAAGGAAAATGCATTAAGGTATATCTATAGGTACATATTATATTTTATGTATATACTATGGATATTTCTTTTAAATAATCCACGAATCCACCATAATATACTATATGTATATAGACGCACCTGGTGTGTCAAGTATATAATATTATGTCTTTTAAAACTAGAAAAAAACAGACTAAAATTATTCAACTCTGAATATATTTTTTCAGATTTCTCTCTCATACAATAGGGGTTGACTACTTATAATCTTGTCATGTCCCGTCGTCCACGCCTCTTCAATCTCCTTTCCTTCGTTTTAATCGATGCCACTCCCAAATCATGTCTCATTTTTCACCGTAGTACTTCCTTGTCGCTCCGCATCTATACGCGTATATAAAAGCATAATATAATATACTCATTTCCGGTGCGTCTCCTAACCAACCAATCAGTTTTCGTTATTTTTATCTGCATTATAATATTATATGGGTCTTATTTTTTACATACACCGAAGACGATTTCTCGAGTGCACACACTCACACACAACTTTTCAACTGACGCCGCACACCGCAATCACTATAATATAATATGGGTACCGGTACCTCTATATAATATCGGCCGGTCGAACGTGACATTTATCAAAGCGTTATTTATCTTATTTTTTTTCTCCCTTTTATTTCGTCCAGTACCCGATGCATATCGCGTAGTAGTCGCTAGTGTATATATATATATAGTAGACGACAAATAAACGCCGCCGCCGACCTTCGGTGAATTTAAATATTGTTCGGCACACGGCAGAGAGAGAGACAATCGGGCATCTGCAGCGCGCAACGATTTATTGGCATTGGCCGGCATAAAGGAAACTCCCCGCTCGCATTCCGACCAGTATCGATCCCAGAAGTCGTCGCATACACATGAGAAGAGAAACGGAGGAGAAAAAATGTGTACACGTGTGCGTGTGTGTGTGCGTGCATGTATGTGTGTCCTATGTGTGTGAGTGTGTATAAAAATAAATAAAATGGAAAAAAACAACAGAAAAAAAAAGAATCAGCAATACCGACTCCCGGGATTGAAGACCGAATACCGCGTCTCGTCGTCGCTGCAGTGTGGTGACTTCAACGGTCGTATACAAAAGTGACTAGGATTTTTTTCCTCTTTTTATTATTATTATTTTATTCTTCTCCTATACTCTCCTCCGCCGTCGCGTTTGTTGTCATCGCGTCCCGATCCGGTGCGCGGACGGACAGATCGCAATAAATTTAATTATGCCAAACCCAGGGAGAAGGAGTATAATACGACGGTTTAAAACTCATCTTACCTCTCCGAAATAGAATTATTATGCAATATGCTGCGGATTTTTTTTTTTACATTCGTCTTGACTACGATGCCGAAACGGGTTCACAAAATTTCAGAATGACGTTGACTGAAAAAAAAAATAAACATACATTGATTTATAACATAATTTCCGCTTCCTCGACGTATGTTCGAGTGTGCGTTTGGTGTGTATGTGATTTTTTGTTGTTGTCCTATTTAATCTGTAATTCAGATTACTTTTAATATGACCAAAGTGGAATTAATCGATTTTACAAAAGCCGTTTGGATCTCATGTCCCGTGAAATCGTGCAGAGAATCGAATAGAGGTCCCAATAGTGACATGTGCTTTTTTAATTAGACACGCACTTATTCAGATGTAATTAAACCGATAAGTTACACCGACATCGTCAAATTTGACCCCTTTTTATTCTTGCAAATAACACGGTAAATCAGTTTTATTAATAGTGCGCAAGAAACCCAACGGTGTCCGCAATACTACAGGCGTACTAGGGGGCTGTGATTCAGTTCCGTTCGACGACAAATCGATCAAACAAAAATCATGAGTGACATTTAAAGATACTTACTCATTTCACATTTGTAATAAATGTACTGTTCTAACAATATATTTTTAGTACCACGTAATATATTGTGCAAAATGTCAAAATATTTTATACAAATAAATAATATAAGAGTAGCTTTACGATAAATCCGCGATAAATGATAAATCTCGAAGCGTAGAACCATGCAAAATGTAATGTTTTACCGTTTGAAATTAAATCATATAAATAGATATTCAGACGCCGCATATATTGTATACAATCAATCGCGTTATCAAATATATATTAGCGATATTGCGTACAACACGTTTTTTGTTTTTAATATCAATCGCAACGCAATTTAATTACGGTGGGGGGGTTGGTTTGAAATAGGTACTATTGTAGATATAAATTATAATACAATGTTGTTTATTTCGCTTTAATGTATGTGGTACAATAGGCACAGGAGACGGGCAGCACACATTCCATAAAAATATTTTATATTTTCATGGCTTTTGAGTTTGGTCTTCCTTCATTTGGTGTGTTACACGTTCGTTATTATTATAATATTATATGGCGGGTACTGTAATAAATAATAATAATATTATCGTGAAGCTGATTAACTGCACAGGTATACACATTGTCATGGGCCACTTGGGTTTTTAGGGTGAAACTATCAATACAACGAGACTTATTATAACGGGAAACGATGTGCGCATATAATATGTAGGTAGCCTATTTATGGCTGACTACGCCCAACGGGAATTCCCCTCACAGTTCAATATCCGGTAATGGATTCGGTGACCGACCAAAAGACGTCATTTAATTGAGACGGAGTAGTATAATAACAAACACCTGTGTACATAGTATACCTATGTTATAAAGGTACGTGCATGTATATACCCAATGTTAGAGAAATTTAAGAGAGCTATTAATGAAACCACGAATAATATAAATATATCTAGTATAGGTACCTTACCAATTGCCTGTAGTGGTACTATATAGGTAGCCGCTGTGGTATACATGGACACATGGTTGGTATATTATGTAATACCTAGGAGGTGCCTATAATGTGGGAATTGATTGAAAGTATTTTTTTTGGAAATAAATAAATATAATATACTAGTAGTCTACGATGTGTGAGCGTGCGCGGATGTTATTATGTAGAGCTGCAGACCGTTAACGGTAGTACTCTGTTTTGTGGATGGTAGGGGGGAGCCCTCCGGCGCACCTTTTCGGGGCCGTGAGTCATGACGCACCTGTGATAATTACTAATCACACCGTCGTCCGCATCCTGACCCTCTCTTAAATATGTATTATGCAATCCGCATAGGTCATCGTGACTTAAGAGGGTGCAAATTATACTTCCGTTTTTTATATTTGCACGTGATGTTGAGACGCGCAACGAAACGTAGGTTAACGGATTATTATCAAAACCATACGAATTTTTTAATTCTCTAACTATCACCTACATTTAATTTAAGTATGTATTCAAATTGTAGACGTGGTCAAGTGGAACACGAGAAATTAATTTAATATAATATAGTCCATTCCTATCCGTAAATGTAATATGTGTTAGGTATAAGTACTCATAACCTATTTTTTATTATTTAAGTCATGCAGCTTGCGAAGGTAAAAAAGTATATTATAAAACGTATATACAATTAATATAATATATTATGTAGAAGTTAAAACACGAGGACGTTCAATAAATCCCTCTGTAATAATGGATTCTATGACGTTTCCTCCCACCCGATTCGATGGATGTTTCCCCCCAAATGGGACAATTTCCCCCCCACAAAAAATTTAAAGTTTAATTATTAAATTATTATTATTGTTTATTAAACAATAATATATAATGCAAATCTATAAATGTACAAATGATTAAATTAATACCCTATAATTAATATATAAATATAATTCAATATTTTAATACTTTCACATAACTTTGGTTTATCAATCATTACCCATTTAATTGAGTAATAACTAATAAATCCATAACGTGAATGATGATAGTCGATAGATGCCGATTTGATAATCGTATATTTCAGGTAAAACAAAAGAACCTATTTTCCAATCTAATATTATGTGGAAAAAAGTATATATTGATTCAGGGGGGAATTGTCTCAGTTCAGGGGGGAAACGTCCAGTACCGCTAAAATTCGCGGGGGGAGGCATGGCATGAGGAGGGGGGGACGTCCAAATACCGTGATAATGATGTTACATTTTTATAAAATATGATAAATTGCGCGATTACCGCTACCAGGGTTATTGTCGGAGAGAAATATCCGTGAGATAAGAGGATTATCGCGATAACAATATATTTATGTGCCTGCGATAACAATATATTTATTGGTTCAGTCTACAGCGTCGCGTAAATGACGCAGTCACACGCTATCAATAATTATTGTATACCTACTCGTATATACGTTATCCGTTATCAGCGATGATTATTTGTTGTATATTATTATAACCTATTTATTACATTATTGAAACGCGAGTAGTTATTTTCCCCTTAGCTGAGGCCGGCCATCATTCCTGCAGCGAATACGCTCGTACACGTAAGCCCGTTCAAAACTGGACAACGACGACGACGTAGAGCTAATATTTTATTTGAATTATTTTTGTCCACGACTTTATAGTGTACATCGGGTAAATATAGAAGTCCGCAAACGTTTAAGATAAATATGGAAAAAAAATCGAGCTGTTTAATTTCCGATAGTCGTACGCGAGTCTTCCACTTCGAGAAGACGTCCTTGTCGGAAGATTTTTTTCTCTCCTTATAATCGTCTTCTGTGCGCGCGCGCGTAGCTATACAGTAAAAATTCTTTCATGTCGACAAATTTGATCCGGACTCTTTTACATCACCTTGATTCCCCTTCACTGCATAATACCACCGCCGCCGACCTTCTATGTTTGTATTTACTATATATCTAAACCTAGATCGCTATATATACACATAGATTTCACACAATCACACACGCGCATAAACACAAGCATAAGCACATGCATAAACACTCACATAATATAGACTTACCTATTTCACATATGACATAACTAATGTTATTTATATCTGATAACAGGTGTCGAAAAAAATTGGCTGCGTGCGGTGGTTCCCGGGTACCCACCTATATTATATAACCACGTTGGAATTAGGAATTATTCGAGTTATTAACTTATTATCGGTCAACTTGTTGGATAATTAATAATAATAATTAAGCAATTGAAATACATTTTACAAATTTTTTATTACATTTTTTTATGCGTGCAAATGTATACACACGACGCATGCTTGTTATATATAATATATAATATGTACTACTATGCATATTATTACATAAACTGGTTTGCAATACTTAATTATTATTGTTATTATTATTATTTGCAGCGCTATTTTAATGGCGCAATTGTCAAGATGGTTTCCCACATTCTCGACAACGTTGTTCTTTATGACGGTCATTAGACTGCAGCTCAACGGGTCAGTTTTTCACCGGGCGACGTCCCTTTGATCTAAATATCTAAATACCATATTATTCACAATCATTTTTGTTATACGACATAATATAATATATATTCATTATCGCACTTCGTACCTGCTCGGCTACTACATTATTTATTCGGGCACGAGGGTTGTCATTATTCGACTTTCTTCCATGGGAAAAACCGAATGGATCCTCCGTTATTATGTCTCGTTTCCCTTCGGCCACTGCCGCGCACGCATACGTATTTGAGTCTTAACCGCAATTAACAACAGCTAGGAGGGCGTCTATAGTATGTACACAGACCGCCACACATTAATAATAAATTAGAAACCGGCGAGCTACTTTTTTCATGTTCATTTTCGCAATTGCTCCTCATCACCGCGTGTGAGAACTTTTATTCACGCAGGAAGCGCGCTCTCCGTTTCGACCGTATACCCATAATATATACATCGTCACATAAGCCACTGCTGCAGCAGTATTATAATAATATGATATGTAATAACAGTACTTGGTCGGAGAAATTTCGCGCACCAGGGTCAACGAATCTATTCAAAAGCTTTTTTTACGTTATTATAAAAACATAAAAAAAAACTCTGATCCGGGGATATAAAAGTCAGAAGAAATACCTAATCAAATTGGTATTTGCAATATAATAAAAATATATTATATTATACGCAGCTTTAATATTTTATGAATTTTAAATTATGCATCGTCTTTAAAAAAAATTATATATCCTACGTTCCTAGTTCGTAGGAATTTTACGAATTAAAATCAATTCATAAGAACGTTACCCACTCATTAAGATTAAACAGTAAATAAAAACAATAATAAACTTCAACTCTAAATATATTGCCATAACAATTTTCATACAGATATGGATTATTAAAAAAAAAATACGATACATACAAACACGTACCGACATGATAATAGTTAAGTATTATCTCGCAGTTTTTAAATTTAAAATTAAGTACATGATTTATCAAATTCATGATAAATTTATAAATTGTGTACTATTTCATTTATCAAAACAATTCATTAGAATACGGATAATGTCAACTCAACTCAACTTTATCCTTGGAGGAATATTACGAGACGTATTTGTTCAGCATATTCAAAAATAACAGGTCCTTCCCCTATAATTTAATATTATTAAATAACAGAAGACAAAAACAAATAAATAATACTCAACTTAAAATATTAATCATTTATGTCTTCAGCTGGTTACGTTCTAAAACAATGTCGCCATTAGACTTTTGAAATATTAATAAATCATATTTGCTGACGAAGAACAGAACAGAAGAATGAAATAACGCTCGAAGTTATTTTTGCTGGACTATATTAAGATAAATACAGCAAAAATGTTATTCAAAAAGTAACACGCCAATTGTATTCTCGAAAAAGCCATTCTTATAACGTGGTAAAACTCACCTCTGTTTTTTTTACATCGAGGATGATTATTATATCATCGTTATCGCATATCACGAATATTACAACTGAATGGAAATTTAAATTGTGAATAAGATACATGTAACATAATATAAAACTACAAGTGCAATATGTATGTGTCCAGCACGCAGATAGACACATAAATTATCATTAATTTTCACTTAATTGAAAATAAACTTCAGGAAGCTAATTAACGATTCATCGTTGTTTTCACGAGGTAAATTCGACGTTTTCGACTGCATTGAATCCAAAATTGAAAAATACATACGGGAGATAAAATAATAGTTCAAATAAATAAATTATTAAGTGTTTATTACATTTTTCTAGGCGCGTGTGTAATTATTGAAAAAAATCAAATCTCCTCAGCAACAACATCAGGCGGCATATCATTACACTTCAATTGTAATACACCGTAACAATTATAATATTATTGTCGTAGTATTTTTTTTTTTTCATTCCTTTTTCTCTCGGAACACGCGCGAATGTCGCATTACAATAATATACGTTTTCGTCTACGCGTCTGTATAGGTAATATATAATATAAAAAACGCGATGATCTAGATACGTGCGTCAGACACCGGCTACGACGACGACGACGACGACAACAATCATAATAATAACAATAATAATTGTCCGGCTCAAAGATCACTGCACACAAAGCCCACCTCAGCGTCGTCGGGTACGTGCGATTTTCCTATCGCTGGGAGTTCGCATTGGTATACTTACACAGCATAGTATCTATATAATGTGTGTACATAAATATATATAAACGTGTGTAATCGCAAACCGTAAAATCGAAGAGCGGCCGACCTGCACACTATATAATATAATGATAATATAGGTGTATAATACGATTTATATTATTATATTTAGGCGATGACCGGGCGGGCCGCAGACAATGACACCGGACATTTTAACGGGATGACTTTTTCAAATTATAAACGTAGAAGAATTTTGTGCGGAGCGCGTTTTTTTTCTCTCGCGGTCCGTGGACGCCTCTGTCGTTCTCATTTACGCGCGCCGAGTATTTATTTTTTTTCACCTTCCACCGTCGTCGTCGCCTTAGCCGTCGTCGTTTCCAAACGAATATTTTCATTCTTCCGCCCGAAGACGCGCGTACCCCACGAAGACGCGATTTTCACATTCACGGTGCGTTTCAGATGCATATCATAATATATTTATGTATATATATATCTGCCTATAAAACCCATCGGACACGGCTCCTCCCGGGCACAAACAATACCGGACGCCGGTCGGACGCGCCGCTGTGTGTTGGTATATACATTATTACTATACCTATATATACATATTATATTCCATAATACCGTTTATATACCCGTCCTCGCCGAGTTCTCATCATCGTGATGACTGCGATGGAAACGCGACCGATGACCGACGATCGATCGCTGAGTAAAGAAAAAAAAATTTTAGAAAAAAACTATATGACCGCCGTCCATTACGATACATTCGTGTACGGGAAACGCCGCCGACCCAGTTTTGTATTTTGTTATTATTATTTTTTTTTTTTCGAGACAGATTTATTGTCGACACCTCGGGTGGCGTGACTGTAAAGGTGGAGTGAGGGGAGGGGGCTGGGGGCAGAGGTGAAAAACTTGACCGTTATATACGCCGTATCAATTATGCACAAAACAATATAAAAAATGCACGTTTACGACGCGTGTTTGTTTTACAAGTGTCCTTGGGCCTGGTGATCGTTTATCACCAATTATTATTATTTTAATTTACTACTACTACTACCTATGTGTAATAATCATTGTGTTATGAGACGAGACTGTATTTATAATATATACCATAAACAACAATGTATTATCAGCTAGACACATTTAGCTGTACGAATCTCGCGACCCACAGCGGGTACATTTATTTTACAAATTTACACGATTTATGTATCTATTGGGGGTATGTTCGCTGCGCCTGCTAGTAGATAGGTACTACACGCCTAATATAATATACAAACGGTTGACTGTAGACTTCGGTTTTATTTTCATGACTCGATCTAAAAAAATTATATTAAATTGACACCATGATTTTTTTTTAACTCTATGCAGTTTTTTTTTTTATTTGTAACGTTAAACCTCGCCGCAAGTTAATCGTAATTTCATTATCGCCGTCCGATTAATATCCACTTACCTGGCGATCAATGGAGAGTTGTTTTTCATTCAAAACGTCTGGCTGATTGCGCGTTGATAAAAATATCGGTGATTTTGCGTGCGTGTCCAGTTTTTACCGTAATACAATCGTCTTATATACAATAATATATTGTAATATATTATTTTAATTATGGGCATGCTCATCATATTATTATTACATTGAATTCGGATTTCGGAAGCATTAAACAGTTATTATTTCGATTCGCGTTAATGATAAGCGATTGCTGATTATCATATAAGAAATATATGAAAAACGTAGATGTATCATATTATCATATCTAATTATTAAACAAACGTCAGCATAGTACCGTGATTCAAAAAAAAAAAGAAGATATTTATGATCGAGTAGTTATTATTTACTAAGCTCTATAATTATAATCATGCAATTACTAAGTGTACCTACCTATATAATTATTACATACGTTTCCGGTTATTAAGCATCTGCACGATAGTGCGAATTATATTATACGCACAAGTGTACAACAGTAATAATTTCATTAAACATGGGATTTCTTTAAATTTGTCAAATTCGATTTATCTTTTGTCCTATTTGTCCAAACATTTTTAGGTAGTTTTTTTAATCATAATTTACAGTAGCACACATCGACTTGCATTTTCCCTTTGTAACATTTCTTGTGGTTATGCACAATTGAGGAGGATTTGCAAACAAATCTATTAATATATTTAAATAACAATATTTCTTACAGTTTATCATACCAAAATAAAATATTATTTTGTAATATATTACATTATATGGTATTAAATGTATAATAAAATATTATATTGTAAAATACACTAAGACACATAATTCACGTCCTATGAGAATATGTAGGTAGATATTCACCACCACTGCAATTATAGTGATGTGTAGCTGCGTGTTTTCATCCCGCTTACGTGTAGCCGTATTAATATACCTAGGTAGGTATGATTAATATATCATGGCATAAATCGACAGAGTTCGTTGGCTCGTCGCGTGGTGTTATCCATACGTCCTTTCCCATTTGCCCGCAAATTAATACGCGAAATCATATGTTCAGCGGTGTTAGAAATCGTGTGTAAAATCTGATAAAAAAATAATAAAAATCCGGGGTTTAACTAGAACATACGAAAAAAATATGATAATTACCGTCTACGGTGTATGTATATAGTAATATATATATATTTATATAGGTATAACCTAAATAAATTCAGTAGGAAAAAAATAAAAAGAGCACTAACGAACACATCCTCCTTGTTTTGCGGGTAATTATTCTCCGAGCGGCGGCCGTAACAATAAGGGAACGCGTATAATTTATAAGTCGTGGGAGTTTTCTTGTGGGAACTCTTTCGGTACCTAATACCTATACTATATATATAAACTATTCGAAATGCCCGGGTTGTGCAAAACGTAATAAGACGGAATTATTATCATAAAATATATTCGTCCGTTATTATATTGTTGTTGTTATTATTATTATTATTATTACACCATTAAAAAAAAAAAAAAGAATAGCAATAAACATAATATTATCATGTATGTGTGTGTGCGCTCGCGGTAGAGCCACCGCAGCTTTCTTTCAAAACCGGCGAATTTCTTTTCAGTCGTTCACTAGCTTCCGTCAAAGTATCACACCACTTGGGATTCGCGTAGTCTGTGCAAAACCGTGAGTAAACACCCTATAGCTACCATTAACATAATATATTATATATAATACTATTACATTGATATATTTATACCTATATTCACATACTGACGTCTATATTATTACACCCGATCCCGTCGGGCTGCAGTGTGGTGTCGGGAGTGCGCGTGCCCTTTATATATATATATATATATATATATAGTACGTATTTTTTTATAATGTTTTGTACAACATATTATAATATGCCACCGACAATAATAATATAATGCACCGCACGACTGTTTGCTGTATAATATAATATTATTACAATATTGCCGTGCGGCCACTGTATAGGTATTAGGAGGTACCTGCAAAGTATATTGTATATACACCTATCTACACGAATAAATGCGTGGTACATCGCATCCTATCTCCCCCTTGGAAACCCATTATACACCTTATTATATACGCGCGCAGATGTTAACTTTATTATTTTATTATTACTACTATATATATATTTTTTTTTTTACTTACCCCGTCGTCCACGTCCGGATCTGTCGGTCCGTGACGGTTTCCATTTAATTACATTAAAAATCGAAACTCTTTATAAAACCGCATACGACCGCAATAACCACGTATATAGTTATCTCGCGATGCGGGAAATCTTAATTTCGACCTTCGAACGAATGACAACGGTTACGACGATGGTTAGGGATCTCTATAATCGATATCGACTCCCATCTATTAATTTTATTTTTTTGTATTAAATTATGAAGATCTACATTTTTATCATAATCTTTGTCTGCAAACATTCAAATTACCATTAATATTAAATATTCGTAATATAATATTATCAGTGTAGGTATATATTACTTGAGTTTAATACTTATGATTTATCATTTTACCTTACGCACATCATACGCTGTTGTTTATATCTGTCCCACGCGTAAATATGGTATAAATTAATTACAATAAAAACGTCGGGATATCCTCGAAATGTTCATTCGTTTAGACACCTCAATTTGTTTATCTTAATTTATGAAACTTAATTATATACGATAATAATATCATATACTTTATTATAATCGTAAACCGCACACTAAGAGTTTATAAAATGTTTATGTTATAATTATTAGCCGTATTATAACATTTTTGTATACTATATTATTTTATATTATACTATATTATGACGTGTTATGCGACGAATTGTCATTATTATATGAGTATTATTTGTTTTGCCTATTAAACAAAACTCGTTTTCAGCCATTTTTCGGATTAAAATATTGTCTGAAAAAAAAATAATCCGATTAACACAATAGTCAATATAGGTAGGTAGGTACTTGTTTGTTATATACCTACCGCGTGTACAAGAATCATTCTTATTACTTGAAATGTTACCTTACATATTGTAATTATATTGATCTGATATCTACGATGCGTACAATACGCATCGACATTGTGTGTTAATACGAATTAAAAGTTTAAAAAAAAAACTATTCTTGCGATTATTAATCCTAAAAATTGATAAGACGAAATATTATGTTTGCGTACCTACATTTCGTGTGCAAGTGGAAGTGGCGATCGAATATTAATATACATTATAATTTATAATATGTTTGCGGGCTCGAGGATAACACGCCGCGGAACGTTTCTTTTGGCAACGTAAACCGGTTCAATTAAACGGGCGACGCGCCTGAACACAATACCGAAAACATAGTATTTTTCTTTGGCTCGCGTGCGTATTATAGTAATCGAGTAAATAATAAATAATAACACAATATATAGACGCTTATTACATTGGATATTAATTTCGGTCCACGTGCGTCCAGCAAAGAGGGCGTGGAGAGGGTTGCCTACGTTCGGCCTCGGCATCAGTGCACCTCGTTTGCGCATATTTTTCAATCAAAAACATTATAATATTTTGATATTATATTATTACAGATTAATCAAATATATCAGCATCGGAATGGCATTTTACATAATATATATAGCTATTATAATAGTTGATTTTATTCAGAAAAATATTCGAATCGATTCTATCAATATACTATAATTTATAAATATAAAACAAATAATCTGGATTCATGTTTTGTGTTGATTATTCCAAAACAAAAGCATTTTACAATTTGAGTCTCCCCCCTCCCACCGGAATGTATGAAGTTTACTAAGTCACGCCCATGACTTGTTTAATGCATCAATCGAGTGGTATGGTTTATGCGGAAATACCTGCGGCAACGACTCGCGACGAAAAGATGCGGTCCAATGTTCGAGAGGCTGCGCGGGTCGCAAAACAAGACACTCGTCGACGACAAAACGAAAGAAATATCGCGTTTCCCCGCGGCGTGACGTGTCAAATCGGTTTGCGCAAGTCATATTATTACTACGGCGACGATGGGTGTGGATCGTTGAACACGACGTGTCCGGTAAGTGATGAGGCCGCCAGCTAGGGGACGGAGAAAAAAAAGCGCACGCCGTCGACGACGATTTCAGTCATCATCAGTTTTAATCGCCGTGTCTTTCGACGACCGACCGCGGCACGTGGGGGCCGTCGTCATATTATTATTGTATTGTTTTTCAACAGGCCGAAAAATGTGCACGCGACAAAATGCGAGTCGCGACAGCTGTTACCTACCTACAACTTATATATATATAAATTATTCCGTCCGGACGAGACGTAATAATAATAATATTCTTAGGCCGACGCGCGAATTTAACACTTCTCCTTCGGGTACCTACTACCATATTATTTTATAATCCTCGCGAGCGGCTTTGTTTGCGTTTATTTTCTCCGTATTTTATTATTATGATTATGATAACAATAATATTATTATTATACGAGTAAGATCTAATATCTTGTATCTGCTGCAGTATGTGTTTTTAATTAATTCGTTCGCATTGCGTATAGCGCGAACTCTTCGGGTCACCGTCCTCGTTTTACGGTTTCGTCCGCGTGGGACGAGCTTTTTTTTCTTGAGGGGCAACTCGATTAGTTTTTTTTTTTTCATTACGATTTCAAAACTATTGTTTCGGTGACACTCTATCAAAACGGCTGTCACGCCGAAATATAATATACACTGGTGAACGGTTTTTTTCTCGTATATTAGTGTGCGAAAACTGCATTTAGACACTTATTAAAGTTTATAATTCTTATTACATTATTATTCCACATGCTGTTGCAGTATACCCCGCAACAGTTTTCACGAGTTGTGAATGCACTACCCAGTGCCCGCCGCCCCTCGAGTCGGATACAATTATATTTTTCTTGTACTTTTCGTCTACCATCTACAGTGTAAATTGTATATAAGTGACTGGCAACCGCAGTTTAGTATAGATATAATATAAATTATTGTTACATAAAACATTTTTTTTTTTTTTTTGGTACCCATTGGATTGTGTTTTGTGCAAATGGCGTGAATTATTCCGAGTTTCGAGAAAAATATTATATAGTCCTGCATAGTTCCTGTAGGTGGTAACTTATATATATCATAAAATATACGCAGTAATATAGATTGTCTTTGCTCAGAATCGTTTTTGGAATACAAAGGTTTGTCATCGGATTAACACATATACAATACAGTGATTACTCGATACCTACTGTACAACAGAGTGGTTGCCTACATTCCCCGTTTTTCTATAAAGAACACACTCAATGATTCCTATCTTAAAATAAATATATGTCGCAGAGGATATTAATTATGAGGACCCACCTACAAAAGATGGCTATATGTAGTATAAAATATAAAAAGTGGATAAAAGTTATCCCCATCATAATATATTTTCTTCTAGAGTCTAAGTGGTAATCGAAAATTTGGCCCCTACCAAATAACAATGTCTAATACTTTTATAAATGATTAGAAAAATATATTAATTAGGTACATGCATGAATTAAATATTATTGAAATGGAGAACATTGCACAAATATACTTTTATCAGTTTAAAAAAAACTAATATAAATTATCTCAATATTTCAAGTACCTATCGTTATTTCGTAAAACAGAAAAACAAATTCGATTTGGTCGAATTCAATATAATATTGTGTTCTTACATATTCCCGTATTCCATTTTTCGAATTTATTTTTTGTTTTTCTCAATTATTTTTTAAATGTCTTGAGTATTATTTTCTACTATTGACTAATAACATTAGGTATATTATGTATAGTTAAAAATTAGTGCGTGATCCGCATCATGTTTTTATCATATGTGACTATGTAAGTATATTGTGAAATGATATACTTTGAATGCAATATAATAAGTATAAACATTTTCTTCACCTACCATTCCTAGAAAAAATGGCAATTCCAGATTGTCAATAATTATATTAGCACTTTTTTTCGGTTTTGATAATACTCAAACAATGAAACGAAAAAAATGACAATAAATTCTGACCCAATGGAGAAAAAAAAATGAATTAAAAATAATAATTAAAATTGCTACCTTCGTAGTTTATTTTTTGCCAACGTGCATGTATAATATTTAAGTGGCAGTGGTGGTGATAATACAGTGATATCCCTTCACCTCTTTACTAAGAATTTCGAGTAAACAATAAATTGCACTTATTGCGGCCATAAAAAAAATATTCCTATGATAGGTTTTATTTTCGTTTTAGAAACGTGGCACTCGTACTGCCGTGCGGGGCTGGTCGTCCATTGAGTAAATGGCATGGCGTGGGCTTAGGAAGATCTGTTTATTATAAATACGCTTCGACTACACAACATAATACACACACACACACACATACATACATACACTCATACCTACATATATATATACGCGAGATGATAAAAGGCATTTTGTAAACCGGGACATCGCCTACATCGCAAGTCAGTCCGCGGGGGAGGTGCTTGTACAATATATATATATATGTGTATTCATTGTCTCCTCTACGTCATCCGACGGATGTGTCATCTCCTTTTGAAATCCGAGACCGGTGATAACACACTCGCAAATCGCAGTAGTCGCGCACTTCTTGTCCGACGAGTGCGCCTCATCATCTCTCGACACACATTCGATTCCGCGGGTAGGCGGCGGTGGCGGCATTTGTCGCACGACACTTGTAAATATTGCGTTATCGTTGGACGTAGAGACAAAGGCCGGACGAACAGCGTACGCAAGTCATAATAATATATTACGATACCGTGGTTGCCAACTCGCGGGTTTTTTTTTTACCCGGCTAGAAAGTCTTAAACGCGTGGTATAGACGAGTTTCTCTCCCTCTTTGTCCTACTCATCACAAGCCGTCTACAATACAATTATACCTACACTGCTATGATATTTTATTAGATCGTAGAAAACTCGACTTTCAGAGTATAGGTACTTACTAATAATATTATATATTATCTTTAATGTATATACTACCGCTGTTGTAGAAATCGGTGAAAATTACCCACGCAAATTTCATATTTAAACTATTATACATTCAGCAATTCAGGGACTTACAGTCCTTTTATAGTTTTTAGAGTTCGGTTTCTGGAAGAAGTTTCTGTTTCGGGTTCAGCGTGGTTCTGAAAAATAAAAATTTCTATTCTTTTTTTTCAAATGAGTAGTCACAGCTATTAAAAATGATAGATGTCTGTTACAGATACTGATTTTAACCAAAATGCGTTTAATACTCAATATTTATTTTGGTCCCTTTTCTAAAATATTTAAATAATTCCAGTTCCGGTTACAATATTATTTTCAAATGGTTCTAGTTCCTGGACCTTGTGACGTGCACGCGTATTTATTATACAGTTTATATTTTGTTGTAGAATTATATAAATCACAATAATATCAGGATTTTTTCCTATAACTTTGTAAATTGTAATTGACGTTATCATAATATTATAATATGACGTGTAGTAATTCATCTGCAATACACAACTTGTTTGATATTTAACAATCATAGCGTTTCTTAATTTAAATTTTAAAAAACATTTATTTTTTCACGTTAAATAAAAGAAAGGAACCATAATATAATACAGTAGGAAATAATAAAAAAAATGTCATCTATACGTCGTTGTCCGCCAGTTAGTAATTAAATATATAGCACGATGGGAATTCGGTCATTAAAACATTATTTCCTCCAATCCGATTCGATGGCAACTGTTTTATATGAGTCGAACGAGAATCATTATTTTTGTCAGTATTAAACGGATCAATTGTACTTCATTTTATTAAATTAGTTTCATATTTATTCGATACTATTTGTCCAGATAGCACATTACACCTGCTGCGTGGTGTAGGTCTTATGCCAAAATATTATCAACATATTATAGGTATAGTATAGCTGATGTAGAGAGGTATAATTATTATTATCGAGTACACGACAATAATGGTTACTCGGAGATGACTGATAGGTAATTTGTTTGGGTTCACCTCTGTTGTTTTATATAGGTATTTATTTAGGTATTTGTTTTTTTAATAAATTAAATTTTTTATTTAACGAAAGTAGGTGATCTAACGACGGCCCTTTACGGGTTTTATGCTTTTATCGATTCCAGCTTGATATTATTGTGACATTGAACAACGGAACCGTATAGGTGCCCGTATACGCCGACTAATTATACAATTAATATGCATACACGTGCAATTATGTTTCAAATAATTGTACTTTTTCGCACGGTGTATTTAAATACAATATTATTTAGAGTATAATATACGCAATTATTATTACGTGGTAACAAATATAATTATTAAGCGCAAATTAATTAAATGAATAATTAGTATTCTAAATTGGAAATAATAAATTTCGATCGCCATAATTGTAATCGCATTGCCAATATTAAAATATTTATTAAATAGAAGCATAGAAAATAATATTATTATTAGTGCAGAATGACTTCTGATTGACAACTGTTCCTATATAGTTATAGTTGTATTTTTTGTATCGATATTTTCAAAAAATAAAATTAATCTACGCACAAAATCGTACACAAAATCACACAGTTTACGTATATAAATGTAGTGATTGAAAATAATATGGAATTTTAATTAAATGTATTCCAGTCATTGTTAAAACTGTTATTTGAATTGAAATAATGCACACATTTTCATATATTTCTATAATATAAAATAGCTGCACAACAATTGTATAATACACCGATAAAGGTATGCGTGTATGTGCTTATTTTATGTACACGTATAATGTATGCACTAAATAATATAATATATATACCTATATAGTATATATATTATATACATATACATGATGCGACATTTTTTCTAAGTTAACCGCAATAATATTCATTAGCATATTTTCAAGAACGTTAAGGATTTATAGGTTTTGCGCATACGTATATATTATATGCATTCATTAAAAATTCTTATTTTGAATTTGAAATTTAAATTTATGTTTATCAAATGAAATCGAAGTGTTTAGTACGTCATATACTAGAATGTATACAGACCTTATACGTAATGTATACACCTATCACCTATGCGTTATTATGTATATAGGAAATAAGAACAAACAGCATGCAACGCTGTAGGACATATTTTGTGGAATGAGTTAATTGCAGTTTTTCAACACGCATAAAATTCGATGCAAGTTTGCCGTAATGAAATATCAAAGTATCACAAGTATTACGTTTGACCAACGAAATCACGGATGTAACGAAAATACATACCCCATCGCAATTGAAAATCATTCAAAACGTATAATGTATAATATAATATATTAATAGGTTTTTATAATCGTCGTGAGCTCGTGCGGCTAAAAAATCACTGCTTTCTATAGTTGCATCCACAACTCTATATCGTTGATTTCTTTTTGGCAGTTTGATAAGTGAGTATCTCAGCGAATGATGACAAATTATCATAAATTAAAAAATAGTATCCATTTGGATGAAACATAAAAACCACTATATTAGGTACCTATATTCTTTATAGTCTTTAACCGCAAAATATTTTTTTTGACAGCGTAAATAATTTTTTTAATAAATGTAAACAGGTATTAAAGTATTAACTATTAGACATAAAAATACTGGATGACACGTTATGCTGCAGCAATGTTATTTAAATGTGTTAATATAATATAATGACATATCAATCGTCAATCAATGTCTCGTTTGCCCTGTACGGGCCGGGAGCCTATGACGATAATACGCGCACCCCGGACACCTTATAATCGCTCACCACTAACACCTAGGTCTTAAATATGCGAGCACTAGCTGGGTGTGTAATGGTGTAATAGTTCGAACAGCAGTGGTCGGGATCGCCGGGCAAATACTGTCGAACTACGTAATGCGTGTAGTGTAATTATGTGTATTATCTGTGTGTTAAGTGTGTATATATGTGGGTGTGTTTATAATAATTAATAATAAGGAAAAATGGTAACACAGTTGCTGGTATAAATGAGTTGCTGTATAATACAATAATAATAATAAATAACAAATAATAAATAAGGCAATAAATCACAGCAACACAATAATGGTGTAAAAAAATATAATATAATGAATCGCAGCCCTTATGGCTAAACGAGATACATGTATGCTATTATGGCCATTCTCACCCAAAACAGAATAAATTATATAAATTAGCCCTTCTGGCTCAACAGAGTTAAGGTTTAATATTATGTGCAGCTATGTGAGCTGTAGGTATATAAATTCGTTAAATAATATTACAATAATATGTAGTCCTTATGACAAATCAGAATAATGATAAATTAATAATACTATGCGGCCCTTCTGGTACAACAAATAATAATTATAATACGAAATGGGTAATAGTAAAAATAATAATAGTAATAAGAATAACTCACAATTTGTGGAGCGCAGACTGGCCAGCTGGTCTCATACTTCTGCTATAACAATAATGTATAAAAAAAGACAACACTGGCGATACGCACCGGGTAATGATAATAATAATAATAATAATAATATAACAAGAATTTTATATAATAATTCGTGGCGATTCGCGCCCACGATACAATACTATTTACTATTAAATAGCCGGCGATTCGCGCACACTCAATATATTATAATAATATGGCAATTTGCGCCGCGGAACTTAAAGTAAATTGAATTACAATATGTATAATAAATGGCCCTTATGGCGCACAATAATAAGATTATAATTAAATACTTGGCTATTCGAGCCTGCAACAAAAATCTGTAAATAACAATACTTTACCGTTTTAGTATAAAAAATATTATAATATTGCGGTACAAAAATGCATGCGTGGATACTGCTGCGAGAACGTTCGGTACGAGACAAAAATCGCGGCGGCCGTGTTAAATAATATTCGCGGAGCCAGCTCGGCGAAGTGCGATAACGCGGTGATAATAAAAATAATTATGTATAATAATACTGTAGGTACAATTACATAATAATTCACTGGACACGTTTGAATAATATATACAAAAATAAAACAATGATTACAGCGGTGATTGTGTGTGTGTGTGTGACCAGCTGTTCCCCCGTGGCCGATATCTTATTTCTGTTATGTTGCGGCGGCAACATGCCCTATATAATCTTATTAAGCTTTTATATTTGAGACTGCCACTCGCCCACTCATATACATCTGCAACTTCTGCATATTTTGCATTATTATATGAATACACCAAATACATTTTCATATGATAGTGTAAAATGGTTGACAACCGCCAAGTTAGTTATAATAGTTATATAATAACGTGCGTAGTACTTATATATAGTAGGTACCTACCTAGGTATATAATATATACGTACTCATATGAGATGACCACCTGCAGCAATGGGGACTCCAAACTTACATTTTATTAAACCTCGATCTCGATAACGAAATCTGTGGTACCTATACACGCACCGTGAAAAAAAATTAAATATCTTTGGTATTGCGCTGTAGGAATCGTATTCGCGTTTATATAGTGATATTATAGCGGCAGTAGCTCAAGTACGACACCCTAGCCACGTGCCGCGTATAATAATTATTGTCGTCGTTGTTGTGACACCGGAGGACTCGTTGACGGAGACTAATATCCCCGTGTACCCGCCACGGTGTCGTCGTGGAGCGGTTTTCCGGTGTAAGCCGGCAAACGATATTAATAACGAACTCAACTACATGTCGACACACGCATATAGGCTCTGATTTGAATAAATGTCGGAATATTACAATAATCAACGGACAGCGGATCGGTGTGCCGGGTTGGGCGCGAGCGTCGTCGTACCTTTTATAATAATATTATTATATATATTACAGAACGCATAAATGATATCTCTCCCGGTGAGGTTAAATATAATTTATCATAGACTCTGAAGCGTTGTGCGTGTGTGTGTGTGTAATGATGATAATAGTAAACGAAAAGGTTATAAGGACGTAAAATATATACATAACATATACAGGAATATACATATGCGTCATAATAATAATAATAATATGCGTACAGAAATAATAATAATATTTTTTAATAAAAGGAGTGCGCCGCGCACAGGACACAGCGGTGGCGACGGCGGCTGCCCACGCGGTCGCGGCTCATCGTGTGCGCCTATATAATATAATAATATATATTTTATACATCATACTATATATACGTATATCCATTGTTGTTGTCATCGTACAGTCCATCTTCTCCGGGTCGTGATAAACGCTTGGGCGGTGGCGGGAGAGGTGGAGGGCAGGTTTCCTGATTTCTAAACAATAATCGCGGGAAATCGTCGCCGTATAACGGCCCACAAACGCGGCCGACCACCACCGCTTCCGGTCGCACTTGCCGTCGTCGTCACCCTCGGGGCGCACTCTGCATAGGCTGCCACTTTTTTCCATATCATATAATACATATTATATAATAATATTATGTAGATACAACCATACGATTCTCGCGTATAAACCGATGAGTTTAGCCGACGATGACTACGAAATATTTTATAACTATAAGTCCATAACAAATAACGCAATTATCTCCACTTGTTTTGACACGAATTGCGTTTATTATTGCACTTTTGAGAGGATCGGAGTTTGGAAGGATTACGGTGGTTGCGAGTAGTATTTTCACATATTTTTTTTATGTTTTATTTTGAATAGCATTTTTGTAATAATTAGAGGTTGTAACTCATAATAGATTAGGTTAGGCCACCATTTTTAATTTAACGTTGATTCAAAGTCGTTCTTATCTCTAAAGACAAATATATTTTAGACAGTTATTGTTGCAGTCACCATCATTAATAAACCGCTTGACGATTAACAAAAATACACATAAGTACATAACAAAATATATATACGTATACTGGTATACTTGGCTAGTGGGGCTACCTATATATCGCTACACGCGTACGCTATTATTGTTATCTTTAAACACAAAACCATACTTTAAATAACTATTGTATTAATTAAAATAATCTACAAATGTTTATTGGAAACATTTTATTATGTTATATATAAAAATTAATTTTGCTCATTTTTGCATTTTTAACAGTTTCTTAATACATTAAACGCGCACAGCCCTGAATAATACTATATCGTTTATACCATAATATAATTATTATTTTAAATACCGTTTATAATTGTATTTTTTGTTTCCACGGGGATCAGCTCTATTTCACGGTTCATCTGTCATTAAACATAATTACATATATAGCGTGCAGGGGCAGTGGCGCGCATGATTTTTCCAAAACGGATTCGCGGCCAAATGTTTTATACCAAGACGTACTTATTAAAAAATAATAATAATAATAATAAAAATAAAAAACATGAAACACCTATCATCGCTATTAAAATAACAGCTGCGGATTATCCGGCTTGTCGTGCAGTATATATACGTATAACATCCGGTCGATTTACGGTAGTTACGCGCCCGAAACGGCGAAACAGAAAGGAAGAAGAGAGCCGCCCGTTAAACGCCTGCCAGCAAGTACGACACAATACTATAAAAGTTCTAAATTTGTATCATTGTAATAATATTTTAACTCTCAGCGCGTGCCATATACTGTCACACAACGTTTATAAAATATGTCGTCTTGATAACGGGACGGGCAATAATAATAATAATAATTGTATTTCGTTCTTTTTTTGGTGCTGCGCCGCCACGAGATGCCACGGTGATCTTCTAAACGGTCTTGCACTGTTTAAAATACATATTATTATTATTATTATTATAAAATATCATCGTCGTAAAACTCAATGAACGCGATGGGTGTAATAATCGACTGAATTCATTATTGCTAGACAATAGATGAATTATTTTGTGTTGTTTGCAGACACCTAATCTGATTGCGGTGTACGTGTATACATAGTAATAATATTACATATACATAATATATATAATTGTATAATAATTTGTATAATCTGATTGCAGCAGTTATTCGAATAGAAGACGTTTGTGAACGTTTATATGTATATTGTTTTTTATGAATGTGCCTCGTAATGTGCACGTTTTATTTTTCGTCCAACCTCATATATAATGTCGAGTAAAATTCATGGCTGCAAATTTAAATCCATATGTGAACAACATAATTCTCGACGGAATTAAATCTTTACCTTCCTCTACTGACTTTTCTACAAATATTGTAAGTATACTATTATAACGTGCGTTTTGATCGTAAATTCGTTACCGCAACAAATATTATTATATTGTTTGGAAAACTGGGAAACTGTATATATTATACATGAAAAAAAATTGTTTATGATCAGGAAATGTGCGTACGATAGGTAATTTGTTAATTGTGTTTGCTATAAGTGCAATAATTGCAATTGCATATTATGTTGTACGTCGTGTATTATTATAGACGATGGAACGAATATATTATATTATTATTGTATTCGTTTTAATTACCATATTATATTATTATGGCGATAAACTTCGACAAAGAAAACGGCTGACGACGATAAAGTCGACTGCACTATAGGATAATATATAGTATTATACACTGTAACTGTTGCAATAATATTATTTGTTAATTGTTATCGTCGTGACACATTGCTCTCTTACTACAAGGATGTTTTTTTACTCGTTTCAACCGATAGTCGTTATTAAAAACAAAAACTCGTACGAGGCGCAATATCATTTATACCATAATTCAGTACGACATTCGTGTAATATATTATACCGCGGTATAATAATAATTGCTGTATAGGCCGCATACGAAATAATGCGCCTCGATCGAGTATCATAGCGTTTCGTTCGCGTGCGGGTGCAGCGTGTGCGCCGAGTTAAGAAACTATGGTTTAGCCGCACGTCTGGATGAAAACTAAAAGCCGTTTTAAACGACGATCGTCGCGAGATATAATAATATATAAAAGCAATAATAATAATAAAAATAACTCCGAACGCAAATCGGCGGCGGCGGACTCGGTAATTGCGTCTTTGGTCCTCCACGCACGTCGTGTATTAAAACCATTAAAAAAAAAAACCGCAAATAAATATTTTTCCTTGCTCGTCCTCGCACGACTCTCCGTATATATTATTATCGTCGTCGTATACTCGGCCGTACGACTCTGAGGGCGCGATAGTTCTACATCTCCGCGAGAATTTTACGATAATATACATTATCATTATTATTATTATTATTACGGTCTGCGGCACTGAAAGTGTACCTACTAAAGTTCGAGTATACCGACGCCGCCGCCGCCGCCGCCGCCGCCAACGGCACGTAATTACCGACGTTTGGCCGCGCCGTCGGAGATACAGATCTGCGCGGGGCCGTGTTACGCACAACGCCGCCACCGCGCTATATATATTATTATTGTGTATCGGTACTTATATATCTAAGCCTGTGTCAGTGTGGGTGTGTGGGTGAGTGTGTGTGAAATAGGCGCGCACACGATAATAATGTAATGCTGCGCAGACGCCGCCGCCGGACGACGACGACGACGGGGTTGTCAATTAAAATGGGATTTTTTTTCTATTTTTTATTTATAAAACGGGAGGTGAGTGGTGACCGGGATCGTGTGATCGGCGAAAAATGCGGCAGAGAGAGAGAGTGTAATAATAATAATATTATTATATAGCTGGCCGTGCGCTGCAGCGGCACTGCACAAGGCTCGCCGCCGACTATTGCGTCGTCGGGGTGGAAATGATTATTATAATGATTCAGCCGACAATTATTATTATCCAGCGGCGGCGGGAGGAAGGAAAAGTTTGAAAAAAATATATTATAATAATTTATAGATACCTACACACCGCGTTCGGAGTGTTCGGACTAGCGCGGTCGAGGCGAACGAATCCAAAAAAAATATATATAATATATTATATTCTGCTGCAGTCTGCACGGTTATACCTTTATGCAAATCCCGCGGTCGCATTGTGTCCGAGCCGCGCGTGCGTATAATATACTACCTACATGTTATAATCGCTGGACAGAGCTGTGTGTACATCACTTTAACAGTATATCATAAACATGTACGCATATCATATGCATCGTGTGGCTCGTGGTCGTAAAATATTTAGTCCGATTTATTGGCCGACGCGCACTGTGCGATTTCTCGAGATCACACACACCCGCGACAATACCGCGAGCACCCGGTATCACAGGTGCCTACACTGCACATATTATAATATATAGCTATTATATAGCGAGGCGTCGTATTATAATAATATATTATAGTAGTAGGTGCGCGAGAATCGGTGACAGCGGCGGCGTTTGTCGACATTTAACGACGTTCTGTGTTAATGTGTTATCCTATAAAGAATAAATCTAGGAATGGCCGCGAGGGCGCCCATCAATCAGAACCCATAGTGGGATGACAGTATCATCAAAAAAATAACTAAGAACCAACCAAATTGATTTTATTAAATAACGGAAAATAAATAAACAACACAGATAAACGATGTACCTATGTGTCATGTATTATAATATCGTCAGTAAAAACAGTTTATTATTTACAATTACAAACAATTATAACCATTTCACATTTGTCTAGGGGGGTGACATGTGAACCCCTTGCTCTTGAGAATGGGTATTTTTGCATGTGACATAGGTATTATCATATAGCTCTCATTAAATATTATAATTATAATATTTTACGCGCGCTGCGTCTATATCATAATACTGCAGGTGCCATAGGCATTTTTGTGAGGATATCATGTTGCGATTTCAATAATTCAAATCTCCTCCAGTATTGGCAACGCGAAATTTGAACGACTCTCTGCTAAATAGTATATTTTTATATTCAACGGGTCTAATGTTTACTGAAACAAGTGTTTCTATTCTAAGCCAAAGATGTGTATTTAATGAACTAAACAATACTACAGTTAAATATAATATGTTGCATTATTGCATACGTGATGCGTGCAATATTATGCAAAGTCGTGCATTTTTTATATACCTATTATCCATATAATACGTGCAACTCTTAAAAATTCTAAAAATGTAAAACTACGATATTAATAATTTTTTTAAACAGATTATAAAATGTTTTAAATAATAATAACAATAACATTTTAATCAAAAATAATTATAGTATATAATTTAAAGTACCTATATTGTGTTCTTTGTTGAAATAAACGAATCGATATATTATATAGTATCGCAAACAAATGGATTGAAGACCACAACAATTAAAAATAACCTATAATCAAAGTAAAAGTAAAATTATTTGAGTGCAATAAAAAAAACTCATATAAAAGCTTAAAATGTTTGACAATCTGTCAATCTCCAATAATTGGCCTATGTAAACTTATTACCTAGTTGACTAGTTATAATTAATAAACTATTTGAATGTATACTTTGTGACAGTTATAGTGTACGAAGTGTTTTTAATCTTTTAAATTCACTTTATGTCAATTTGTTACATGAAGATGTCAAAAGGTTTGTTCTATACATATTTATATCGCTTATAACACGAAAAGTACAAAAACGATATACTATTATTATTTATTATACTATAGTATAACTTTAAAAAGAGTCATATTTTATTTAAATTTAATTGGGTTATTTATTTAATATTTTTTCTTCTCTTACTCGATCGTATAGATAAACTCGACGCGTAAGATTGCAGTATGTTTGTAGAATAGAAAATAATAATATAATATAATTATTATGATTTACATAATATTGAAATGACTCGAAAGTGTATAAACCGTATTTGTTTGTTCCGAAAAGGATGGTATTGTACAATATAATTACCTATTAAAATTATATTACCGTCCTGGCCGTCTCTATAACGTTTAATATAGTCTCCGGGAGATTCGATCAGAGTAATAAGTATATAATAATAATTTTCTTTTTAGTCCGTCGTTTTGTACATTTTACTATCGAGTATTGTACTGCTATATTATATGACAGGGCAAAAGGGGTCACCAATTAATATTTTCGGAACGCCACTTTAGAAGTTCAGGAAGTTTTCTAATGCCATCAAAATGTAATATACATGTTTAATCAATGGCAAAAAAAAATAAAATGAAAACTATGATAATATCAAATGATTCACCATACAAAATGATAATAATAATTTTAAAAAAAAATTCTTGTCTGCGGTCCAGATAAAAATTGGTTCACGGTTCGCCATTTGTGACCCCCTGTTCATGGCGTATCGTTGTCGGCGACGTCACCCATGGTGTATTTTCGAGTGAGATAGACCTATAAATAAGCGAATATGTACGTTACTACACGAGTACACGAGACGTATTATGTAAACGGTCGTATAAAATATGAGTTCCTTTACGGAATCAAAATTTTTTGTAAATACATATAAGTTCTTACCAGGTACAACAATATTATATTTGATATTTAAATTTCTTTCCAAACAAATTCACATTCCACCTTAATCGCAGACATATTATTGAGACTGACAAATTATGTGTTATTGGTGTTACAACTTACAATGTCATCAATCGACTTATGAAAGACTAGACATTTTTTTTGTCTCGTATAGAATCTAATCATCTAATCCACCTATTTAATATACTCGTGACATTTTCAAAAAACTGGCCCATCATTACTTTTTGTCACACAGACACCG
Source organism: Metopolophium dirhodum (assembly GCF_019925205.1). Taxonomy (NCBI): domain Eukaryota; kingdom Metazoa; phylum Arthropoda; class Insecta; order Hemiptera; family Aphididae; genus Metopolophium; species Metopolophium dirhodum. The sequence goes on along the minus strand of NC_083566.1, from coordinate 849,623 downwards.
CAAGTAGGTTATTGTGGTGGATAAGGCGAGGTGTCCGCATGTAATAACAATAATAATTAATAATAATGCGTCACATTATCAACGGCAGCGGTTTATATGCATTCGTCGCGATTTGTTTGTTCTTCGAAATTATTAACAATCCTAAGGCAATAGTTGTAGACACGCGCAGTCTCGATTGTTGTAACATAATAATATAATTCCGGAGAAGTAGATCGCGTATACTTATATATATACGTTGACTCATACGTCAATGATAAAAACGCGAGAGTTAACGTGTTGCGATGCGTTTTTTTTTAAAAAAAAAAAAACAACTCACTATCACTAATATTTTTCCACTTACGCGCGTTTGAGAGATTCGATCGATCCTTGAACGAGGACTTTTGTATTATTATCATTGAAATGCACGTTATTATTATACATCTACTCTGTCTCTACTGCTCCATAGCTACTTTACGACGTTTCAACGGTTCCGGCGGCTGCAGGGAAATGTCGATTCTGTTCCAATCCGAACCTGCAGAGAGTGCTACAACTTCGCTCAATCATAACTCCGATACGTATCGTTTACTATATTCGTCTGTACGAAAACATCACCTACGGTGATTTCTTTCCGTCGGACAATCGGCCGTCCTGCAGGTCCCCGCGATGTGATACGCGCTCGAACGGTGTACGACGCTGTCGGACCGACTTCGACGACAACGTGGCGCTCAGCGTGCGTCCTCCGCGCCGGGTGGTCGGTCCCTACATCACACACACAATATAATAATATATTAATATATGTATATAATACATGTGTGTGTGTGTGTGTGTGTGTGGGTAATAGGTATCGGGACGCGGCTATAGCCTGACGCCCGAAAACCATTCGGTCGATGATGGGCTTGTTTTTTCTTTTACACCATTAAACGCCGCCGCCGCATTGTGTTTTAACAAATTTTTTTTTTTGTTCTCACCGAAGACTCGTACAATAATAATAGTAATAATAATTATAAGGTTGTAATTGGTATTACATAATATTATTATTATTATTATTATTATTATCGTAAATCGTTATGTTGTTTGCCAAACGCCGTGCAACAAGTAACAACTATACAATAACAACAACAATAATAATAATATAAACGTACGAGTCTTGTAGAAATACTATAGAGGTACCTATAGTACGCTAAACGTGTTATTTTATAGTTTCTCACCACGTCGACGTGTAGATCGACGTATATTATTGATATATGTGAGATATCGAACTAATGTGGTATATCGTGTATGAGATATCGGGCTTGCGATAAACGCGGTTAGAGGTCGATAAGAACCTCGATGATTTCATTGGTAAGCCAAACTACAAAATCAAAGTTTAAAATTGTGTCATATTTCATGATTTGGCATCAAACTCGTGTACCTATAACGAAAAGAGACTCGATAAAAAAATGTATAATGACATTTCAATTTCAATTTATTATTGATGTCATTAGATCCGGTAATATCATATGTATACGTTCTAGCTATACATAAACAATAATATAATTTAATATTAAGATCTTACGATTTACGAGACCGACAGGGACGCAGATTTGACGAGCGACGCTCTCCTCGGCTCATTAAAACCATCTGTTCCGGCGCGTCGTCTGTTCCGATTTTTCGCGATTTACGCGTACCGCACACGCATCGATTTTATTTGCCCCGACGACGCGGCAGCGGCCAATCAAACGCTCAACGGAGGCCAATTAAACGAGCACGTCACGTAGGTTAAACGACTGCGCGACGACGTCCAATTATTCGATATTATTATATTATTGTTGTTGTTCGTCGGCGAAATATCGTTTGCAAATATATATATATATATATATACATATTATATACGCACGCAACGTCGTCCTTGGCCGGTCGAGCAATAATTTCAGAAACAAACGACCGGCGTTACGGGGCCACACAGTGCGCTCGCGGCGAGCTGGCGTGCAATAGTACCTATATAGACTTACTGGTACAACTAAATAACTATATACACACATTACACATAATATATGTATATTATATGTTTCCCGAAACCTGCACCGCGTGAAACGAGAAGGACTTTTCACCAATCACCGCCTTTCCTTAACGCGTAGGCGATATTATGGTCTTTGGTCGTTCTAATAACCGGCCGCCAAATCTGCTGCAACAGCGACGGCGGCAGGGTTGTTATTATGTTTAAACGTTTGTTTAAAACATCAAAAAAAAAAAACCAATGATTTTTTTCCAACCCTGGACGACGTCTCTAAACTGGCTCTCTACATGACGTGAACTCACGATGTATAATTTAAGTACCCTCTGCGAATTTATCGTTGTCGTTTTCTTCGCGGAACTAGATAATATTTTTTGGATTGATTAATAAGGATGAGAGAATTGTCGGGGAGGAAAATTCCACTCCCTTCGACCCTCATGATGCACACCCGGCAGAGGACACGACCGTCGGGCTTTACTCGCGGGCGCCGCCCAGTCATCGTCGTGTAATAATATTAAACTTAGGCCGTATACCTAATGTAGGTATAATATTATTACCTATATCGTAACTCGAGAGGAGAATCCAAATACACCGCGACGACGAAGACTGTAAACGCCTTGTTTAGTCGGTTATATTATATGTATATAGGCATCCCACGGTGTCCATTATTAATGATCCGCCGGGCGTCCGTCACATATCATACACGAACATACACTTCACACCTATCCGCCATCATCGACGTCTATAAGCATATAATATACGCCAGTCATTAAACCCATCTTCCGAGCGGCCCGGTGCACATAATACGATATATTATATTATTATAGACTTTGTATTACATATCGTTATACCTAAATGTTATACGAAATATCAATCCTATATATATATATATTATTATTATTATACCAATAAAGTAGAATTTTTTTCCTTCACCCGTTTCGTTTTCCCAAATCAATTTGTTCAATAATAATTATCGAGGAATTCGTATCGATCATCACTAGTTTAATATTATAACGCCGCCGCCGCCCGACCGACCGACACCCACTACGCTCGTCTAACCCCGTTAGTGACCTGTGACCGGCTTGTTTCTCTTATATGATATTTTTTTCATCTCGTCTTCTTTTACTACTAATTTACAGCGATGACCGAAACCGCCGGAATAGTTTTATTTTTCGTGTAACCGAAAAAAAAATTACCCACACTCGACGACCCACAGAAATTTGTAACTTGCAAACGGTATATTTCATTATATTCGTTTTCGCGTTTCGTTCTGCCCATTTCGTCCGTTATTTCCGTCTATTTTTCACCATCACTATAATATCGATGTAACAAATGACCATGTTATACTAAGTCACTATATGATGTTTAACAACACAATTTATGTAATATATATATATATTATATATATAAATATGTATGTGCGCTGGATATAAAATGGTCTATATATGTTATAAAATAAAATAATCCATCCCTAAAGGTCGAAAAAAGAACCTTCCCGCTGTTTATATTTTCATTAATTTAAAAATATTATATTATAATAAATTAAATTTTACACACTAACTATTAATTATATAAATATTATTACATTATGCTTATTTATTTTTACAATTGTACCTATATAAGAGCTGCATTTTAGTTGTATGTACGTAATATCAGTTAAATAGTTATCATTATAATTATCTATGTTGTAGCTATTTTCTGGTCCTTGCAGGTTATCTTATTTTCTTGATTGTGGTATGTGTTCAATAGGTACAAATCGTACAATTTTAATTTAATTTGTCCTTTTTCTTATCTAATAAACCTATACAATTGTCACGTTGCTTGTCTGATTAAACCAGTGACTTTATAGCATTATCGAGGTTATCGGTATATATATATATATTTTTTATTGAAAAATAAGTCTTAAAAAAGTTTTGGACAAGTATGTCAAATGACCATCAGACCATGTTTCTAAACTGTATATAAAATTTAAATAAGGAAAATGTTGAAGTGATTTTTAATAATAATAATAGTTATAATAATATATTTTAAAATACGTCTTTAAGCATCGTTTCGACGCAGATAAAATACTAAATTATTATTTTTATAAATTCTGAGAGTATCTTGGCTTCAAACTTTTCACGGTGTCTGCACGCCGACATAATCTAGCTTGATATTATCGTACAAGATCATACTTTTTATTTTCGGTTGATTTGAAGGACCGGCGACCGGCTCGTTGTTGTTGCCATCGTCATAGTCGAAATCCACGTCGAAGTCTACACCCATAGCACAACGGAAAATAATCAATAGAAAATTGAACGTACACAAACAACTTTGACACCATAATAACATCTGCAACGAACATTTTTAGTTTTTAATTTATGTAATGGGTTGGGCTGGACTTTTTTAAACGACCACATGCTGGCAGGTATTTTTAGAATCTGTATCACAGCTAATAACTAAAAATATCGAATTTTAATCAAGTTCTATCAAATTATTTACTAATTTTACTATTAATAAAATTTACTATCACGTGCACTATTTATTTTCTCTCTCTGGCCAAATTGCAATATAGACAAAACACACTCACGCAAAATTGTTTTTGATAGATGTTGAGTAGTCTTAAAGTAAAATTACTAATTAGGTATACAAATTATAAAGAATATACTTTGAGATTCTGAGCAGAGCGGAAAAATGTATTGGTTTTACAATGAAGTGTGTTTTTTTTTCTGTCTGTCAGCAACATTTTGGATAGTAAGCATGCTCCGATTTTTGAGATCAGTACTTTTTCTGATAGAAAAGTGAAACTAGTTGGTACTTTTGGGAGTTCAAAATTGAAAATTCCTAGTAGTTTTAGAAAGCGTCGAGAAAAACTACCGACAAATTACGAAAAACCGCTAAAAATGAGATTTTAATTTCTAACGATTTGTTTGTCACCATCATAGCAACGAATAAAAAATAATATTATAAGGACTACGCTAACCGCTCAGAATCTTTTTTCGTATTCAATGGTTTATTATTGTATTCAAATATAACACATCCATTACAACTACTGTACAGCAGAGCGGTACCCACTTGTCCACCTTTTTTAGGTTTGAACACATCTATATTTTGTATTTTATAATTATTTGGCTTAAAAAATTGTAAATTTAAATGTACCTATAGGTATATAACCTATTAGGTAAATGTTTTTGAAACAAAAATTAGACAAGATAATAATATGTCCAACCTTAAAACTCTATATTTGTTTGAGATTTATGATTTTACTCAAAAATTAATTAAAACATAAAAAAATTGATTTTGCGTGAATGCGCGTGTTGTCCTTATCATGGTCTTGCTATATTGCGCGTGGGTCAGATAGTGAAACATATAATACGCTAACAAATATCTATTAATATTATCATTTAATTCTGACCTTCCATATATTGTAGTATATTTTTCTGCGTTTTGTAATAAAACAATACAAATTATAATTACTTAAAATATTTTGGTTTCTTAATATTTATAATTGGATAACAATTCTTAATTTCGAAGAATATAAAATGTAAAATTGACCTTTTTTTGTAGAACGTGATTCTTGAAAAATATATTGATAACTACCCGAGTCTTTTAAATCGGTACCAGGGCGAGCCAGGCTTTTTTTTGTATGTATAGTAAACGTAGACAAAAAAAGTCTAGCCAAATTACAGCTCTACTGTAAATTTTCGTTCCGTATAGACCTTCAATACTTACTATAGTTCTGATGTAGTATGGCTTCTCAAATTTTTCACTGAAACAAAATACCTATTATAAAATATTCAAATCGATAGTGCAGTCGTCGACACAGCAGGGGTGGAGGTTAATTTTTATCCTATACTTACAATCGATTGCGAAAGTAGTTGTCCACCGGTAGGTGTAATAGGGTGGCGACAAATAATTGATAGCCGTTGGTAAACTGTAAAGAGATTACGATCGAAGATATAAAATACCAAAAATTGAAACAACTGGCGAAGAAGACCACTTGCCACTGTCCGACCATGTCACTGTTTAATAGGAGAAAAAAAATAAAACTACGGACTGGTACTTACAGAAATTGTTTCATTCGGGAAGAGACCGTGGGTGCTATAGTGATAACAGTATACGCTAATAGGCTAATATACACAATAATATTATATTACAATACTTAAATTTAATTTTCCAAATAACTCTGAAAGGAAAAATGCTCACGTGCAATTGCATGTAAAACCGAGGAGAAACCCCAAAGTAACATCGTCGCAGTTACAGAGTAACTAACAAACCCTGAAACAATCACTACAAATACGTCTCTCGCGTAAGAGCCTGACATTCAATTCCAGCTGATGCATTCCAAACCAACTTCACGACGACTCCGAAAACACACTCTTGCTCATATCGAGTCCTTGTATATAAGTACCAAAAAATGAGGTCAGATCGGGGTCGATCGGCGTTACAATAATATAGTAACCCGCTCAGAGTTTGCAAAAGAGTATAAGACAACGGACCTGAAGTATTTGCTGTGATCAAACTCGGTGACGGAAGATCCGCCGCGGCCAAACACCAGGAACATGCTCATCCACACGACCGAGCTGATGCACACTTGTAACGAGAACGAGAACGTGTCGTAACAGTTGCTGCTCATGTACCAGACCCGGTCGTCCGACAGGAGCGTCTGGTTCTGTTCCCTGGACACTTCCTGCACGACGAGAGCCGCGTTGTACAGGTAACAGCGGTGACTCGACTGTTCCACGGCCAGGTAGAACATGACGCCACTGGCCAAGCCCAACACGGCCGTCAGAGCGTACCCGGCCATGTGACTCGCTTGCCACACGATCGGCACCAGATTGGTGTCCCTCAGTCGGACGGCGACCATATTATTTTCTTCGCCATCGTTTTTGTCTTCCGGCTCTATCATAATAATATAGCTGCAAGTTTGGCGTCCGTATTATTATAATAATATACTCTGTTGTTATAAACTGTTTACAAACACGATTTGGTAAAATCATATTATTATATTATTATTATGGTTATCCGTTGTCGGGCAAACGGTCCAATAATAGCGTGCGCATGGGTTCTACACTTTTGGCGGCTGCACCTAAATAATAATAACAATATACGTGACAATATTATATAACTATTCCGTTTAGAATAAAACAAGTTTCAAATCAGTGTGGACTATATTATTATATTATTATTATGTAAAATCCTAGATTATTTTGGCCAAACAAACTACCCATGTAGGTATATTTATTACAATATATTATGTCATATGCGTTTGTCGACCGCGTGCGCTCTACACCGCGTTCATTTTTCTTTCGGGGTTTCCCCCCTTTTTTTTTACTCGTATTATCACGCGTGTTATAATAACGTATACGCGCGCGTTACGTGAATGATAAATACGTAGGAAGTACTTGTTTTCTATATATGTATACATTATACAATATACATAATAATGTATAATATGTATATACGAAAATTTGTGCCATCGGATTTACATTTAAGTTTTCCAAAACGGGCGAAATTCATGTTATTACACTTGTCATTACTATTTATATTATACTCACAACACGTCAACACGCTCTTATGTCTTATTTGAATTCACGCGTGTCCCGGGGACAACTATTTCGGTGAACTCTACGTGCGTTATATATAATTATTCGTTGAATCTGAAAACTTGACGCAAGCCGCGGCATAGGATTTTGATTGAGTTGCGCAGATAGTCGATAATTATTACGATCAATCTATAGAGAAATAAAAATAAAATGAAAACTCATTTCGGAATCTTTGTCAGTTGCCGTTTGTGATAATTATCGGCAGGCTCGTACGGCGGTTTAACGCGCGTCATGCGCGCGACGATGAAAGCGGCGCGAGTCCATAAGGGATCGGTCCCCCGTGGTCTTTTTTTATTAAGGTTTTTTATTTTATAATCTCTTTGCGGCATTAAAAAAACGAAAAGCAATTAAACGTCGATAGGATTATTTATTGAAATCTCGATTATCGTTTCTAGGTGAATTATTTTTCACGAGGCGTTTTGTGCTATAGATCCTACCTCATAGCTATTATATTGTTATTATAATATGATATACAAATCGGTCGGTCAGGATACACTTTAATTAATTGTTGTACACATTTTATCTTATTGTTTGTTATTCTAAAGGCGTTATTTAAATCACCGTTTTATTTTACTTGTATTTCAGTTTAATTAGCGTTACACCTATAAGTAACTTATTATATTACACAGATCTTTCCGTCTCATAAATCATAATAATATAGATGATGGTTAAGCGCACACAAGTGTTAAGTACTCAAGTATGCATATTTAAAGATTTATGGGAATGTATCAAGAATAATCAAAACAATTTCTTGTAAAATATACTATATAACTTACTGCGAACAAAAATACATTAATTAAACAGGTATAATGTTTTCATAATTCGGTAAAACAGTCGCGACAGTAATTCATATTACACCTAATTTGCGCACAAGAGAATACGCAGGTACTACCTATATTATAAAAGGTTTATTTTATTGCATGATACATTTTAAACAAAATCGCACTTAACACTTGTTTGCGCTTAAAATATTATTTTCTGCAATCGAAAGAAATAAAATTTAATTTTGAAAAATAAATGTCACCCTGCAAGTGCTTTTCAATCGGGACGCCCACGAAATCGTCTTATTATGAGAGTGCGAGACGACATGGCGGGGGACACTATATAGACATTAGACACTTCAGTGTATCATAGCCCCTCCGAGTCCCACACGCCACCGGAGACCTGCAGTGTACCTTGTTGTGGTGGAACGAATATATTATTATATTATACAGTCCTTGTACATAATATATAATATGATATACAAATATACAATGTACATTTAATACCCATATGCCGTGTACGCTTAAACCGATCCCCTCGACCTAGTGTTTCTGTTTTTGTCGTTCTTCACACTCGCTCGTGACAGCGGTCGTGTACGATACCTAATCGTATTATTGTTATTATGGTAAACGCGCGCGGAGACTGCAGCAGACCGGCCGGCCGCGGCGGGAAGACGATAGATATCACCGACGATAATGATACGTAGGTAATCCGTCCGGTGCTTCTGGATTCTAAGTTTTACGATCGGTAGTCGATTAAACTGGAGGTGGTCACAATGATAATAAACGAGTGGTGCGCCTAGGCCGGACTACCGTCGTGGTCGTACATAACATAATATTATAATAATATCGCATCGGCGTCGCAGCCCAGCAGCCACACTCTATACAGCAGCTATCCATCAGTCTATATAATACCGCCGCTCCGGATCCGATAAGACGATTATCACAATGACCTTTGAGATTTATTCGAGATGGAGTTTTTTTCCCATCGTTTTCGATCCGTATTCTAATGACAGCCGCAGACGTGGTCAGTGTCCCAAATAGGGGATGGTGGGTGGTATTTTAGGGTGCTAAGCGCCCTCCTAAAAAAAAAAATCAACGAACCTCATAATACCGACTACATTTCCACTCACTTTCCAACAATATTTGTCGAAAATAACGTCCCCAATATAGTTTTATGGATCGGGACGTCTGCGCATAATATAACATGCGGAACTCGTGAAGCCTTACGGGCGGGCTGCAAGTTGCCGTCTGCTGCACACGACTTAAAAAAACATACGTTCCGAGTGGTAAAACAATATCGTTCACTATCGACCGGCCAATTTGTCGAAGTCGTATCCGACGGCCGGGAAACGCAATGATAACTGAAATATAACAATATAATAATATGCACGTTCCTTACACGGTTTTTGTACTCGTGATAATACAATATTTATGAATATTCATATTCTCGTCCGGCACGATGAACACCCGAGATACTCTTTATTATTATTTCCCTTTAAACACACGTGTGAATCTCTTATGCGTCTTGCCCCGTGTACCACGCTGACGTAGTCGGCCGCATAAATTAATCGGTCTGGACGTCCACGAGCTGTGCATTATTAGATGTTCCATTATAACATTATATTATTATCTGGACTCCCCCCCCTCCGAAATGTCTTCAATATGTATTATTTTTAACCAAATATATCAAACCTAAATTCAATAAAATTACAATATATGTTTTGGACACATCCCCCGAAAAAAATTTCTGGATACGGCCTTGTACCAACGGTGTTATCCGCGGTCGTTTTCCCCCGGCATACCTAAAAGAAGAACTTCCGAAGAGCCCCCCCCACACTATAAACACGATTGTTGTGTATTATACACAAACGTTATGAAAATCAAAATTCCGACCACATATACAATATTACTATATTGTGCACCAATATAATAATATTACACTAGACGTTGTATACTTCGATACAATAATACAAAGCCACGCTGTGATGTACGAAAATTCAACGTGGTGGTGTTTAAAGAAATCTGCAAGCGTAAAGACTCAATATTATGAAAAATACAATAATACAAAACAATACATAAAATACAAGAATTAGATCGCAATCGTATATTTATATATTATTAATTATATGTACCTGTCGATCGTATTATACTCTTGCGTCAAGTTACATTAAATTTGTATACAGTTGACGGTTAAATAAAAAAAAAACGATAGGCCAGAGAACTGGTAACCTTAACCTATATGTACTCACTCCCGACTCTTTTCTTCATATTTAAAATCGTTTTATTATTATCATATTTTAAGGTTTGAGAACAAACGATGTCTATAACGTGACTTGTCGCTTGTTTCAGGAAAAAAATGGCGAAGTCTGACGCCACAAGACCGTCGGCCGTACGTGGAGGAAGCTGAACGTCTGCGCGTGATCCACATGCAAGAACACCCCAACTACAAGTACAGGCCCAGGCGCAGGAAGCACAACAAGCAGCGGGCGGGCTCGCCGACTTCCGTGGTCGGCGTGTCGGCGGCCGTGGCGCAGAGTGGCTCCGCACACTCGCCCACGTCCCGGCGCCCAAACTCAGCGGGCCAAATCAAGCTGGTCCAGTACCCGTCCAGCTCGCCGTACCAGAGCTCGTCGTCGTACTCGTCACCGGCCATCCACCAGCAGCAGCCGTACGCGTACCAGCCGTACAGCCCGTCAAAGACGACGTCGCCGTACTACCCGAACAGCGAGAGTCCATACTCGCCCGTCCGCGTGTCCGAGGTCATCACTCCCGAGTCTTCGCCCACGTGCAGCCCCGATCCGGACAAACCCGCCGGCCCGGCCACGGCCACCGACGAGACTGGCGGCGGTGGCGGACAGGCCCCGGACGGTGGACTGCTGCAGCAGCGGTCGGCCAGCAAAACGCCCACGCTTCCCACGCCCGAGCTGTCGCCCATGGAACCGGCCACAGGCGCAGGCAAAGACCCGCACCACCACTCGCATCACCATCAACACCACGGCCACCAACACTTGCACCACCCCTATCATCGGACCGACGTCGTCAAGTACGAACTCGACGACTTTGGTGGCTATTATGGTGGTGGTGGACAGAAACAGCTGAACAACAATAACAACCACCACCGACAATTCAACAACAATAACATTCAGACGTCGTCTTATCAACCGGCTCCCGGTTCGATAGCGGCCATGGGTGTGGCCAAGGGCATGGTGATGATGTGCACCAATCAGCGGTTGGCGTACGAGCACAACAACATCGTGACCGGTACGTTTTACCCTCCGATAGCCACATCCCAAGACCAACAGGTTCTGGGACCCAATTCACAACACCACCAACAACAGCAACAACAACAACAACAACAGCAGCAACAGCAGCAGCAGCCGCATTACGCCAACAGGCCGTTCTATTCGACAAGCGGACTTCAAGCTGCCGGAACCGCCGTTTATACGAGCGGCCTCTCGTCGGCAGCGACCATCGCAGCCGGCAGACCTCCATCCGATGGATACCACGGTAAGTGTGCACGGACAGTGGCGTACCCCAGGGAGGGGGGTGATTAACCCCCTCCCATTTCATTATCCTTGCGGATTCTGGAAGCATTTATTGTTCCAGAGATACAGCCCCAATTGTACTCATCAATATTTCTAATATTTTTCATGTCTCGTTTTACAGTTGCCGGAAGTATACTGCAACAGCAGCAAGAAGACCACCATCACAACTTGCAGGGCTTGCAACAGCACAGACAACAGTCGACGGGCAACGACTACCACGGAGGCGGTGGCAGCACGGGCAGAGGTGGGGGTGGAGGTGAAATCATTGAGATGAGCTTCGACCATCACCAATCGCCGTCGGAAATGCTGTTGGCCAACCTTCAGCGGCCCAGATCTCAGCAATCCGACATCGCGGTGGACGCGTCGTCGTCCGCTGGAGGTGGCTCCGAACTTGACCGGTACTTAAAGTACATGGCCCAACAGCCGGACAACAATCACAACTATCAGCAACAGCAGCAGCAGCAGCAACACAACGTCATGTTTGCCGGCATACAACAATCGCACCACCAACAACAACAACAACAACACCACCACCACCATCTACAGCAACAACAGCAGCAGCAACAACAACAGCAGCAGCAGCAGCAGCAACAGCAACAGCAACAGCAGCAGCAGCAACAGTACAGCTCTTACTACGCGCCGGCAGTGGTTCAACACATCGTGCACCAGGACGTTCACCATCACCACCAACAGCACCACAGTCCGTCGTATCTGCTCAACAACTGCGGTATAAAAAGCGAGTTCGGCGGTTACGCGACTCTGGACGGCCTACCGCCCCAACACTATCCCGACGTGCAGAACGTCCCGGCCACGGCCAATATGCAGAGCGTGGCCGCGGCCGCGGCAGCCGCTGCAGCGGGACAAGTGTTGGCCGCTGGCGGTGGTGGCAAACCGGACGAGGAGTTCAGCGTCATACTTGCGGACGTCCGAAAGACTTGCTACAGCAGTTGAGGTCGTCTGATGATCTGGTTGGCGGGCGTAACGGAAAACGGAAGCCGAACAAATTCGTTTTGGTCTAAGTCCGCTTTTCGAAAATTCGCTCGAAATCAAACTCTACACGTTGTGTACGTGTTCTTCTGGTTGCGATTTTTATTATGATTTTCTATTATTACTATTATTATTTTATTTATTTTCGCAATCGCGTGTAAGAGCGTACACAACATATTATTATTGTGTAATGACCATACACCGTTTACTAATATAATATTATAATTAATTATAATGATGTTTGTACGTGTATACATGTATAATATTCGAAAACCACATAGGCTCTGTGATTATTCGCTTTATCTTGGGCGACGATGTTTTTTTATTTTTATTATTATTATTATTATTATTATTAATATTTATCTGTGTTTATATAATTATATATTTTTATCATTTTACGTAAGAGCCAAGAGTATAGTAGAGCCAAGTGTACGTTCTGCTACAGGGCAACAAAACTCGTGTTATCGTAAACTATATTTTTTATTATATTATTATTACTTATAGCTTTAACGCGTATTGTATTATTACAGGGTTTGTTATGATGTGCATAAAATACATCGTTTTGTGTGATTAAATAATATAATATATTGTATAGACTATTATTATAATATAGATGATATTGTATATATACGTAAAACTTTACAAAGGGTTAATTTTAAATTCCGCTTTTCCACCGCAGTCTCCCTACGATCTAACAACACGTCGTACATAATAAATTATAGGAGTCGTGTCACGATAAAATATGATGTGTATCAAATTTTCTATATAACTAATTTCCATACATACAATATAATAACAATTTTCGGTTGTATTGATATAGTTATATCATTTTGTATACCGTTCTTACCATGCTCGTATTATTGGCTATATATATACTATAAGTGTGTACCCTATATACGTTATGTTCGCGCATGTGTTGTAATTATATTTTATTCCGTTATTCAGTGTAATATGTATAATATGTGTATTTTTTTTTTTTATATTGAATTTTGTAGTACCTAAATATTAATTATACATTAAAATTGCACATTGAAACATTTTATTATTAATTGTTACCTACCTACATCATTTTACAATATTGTTGTAGAGTCGTCCTATAATACACCTATACAGCTCTTTCAGATCAGTCATATTGGCTATATCTTTATAGGTGTAATACCTGTTGAATACGCGATTCCTGTGCGCACTGCAGTACAAAGTGTACATAATATTTTATTTTTACATATTCAATAATATATTCGTGTAAAAGAGCAGTTCAGTGTTGGGTATTATATTATATAATAATATGTTTGAATCAATTAATGTTTCGTTGTTTGCCGTCCGTACAATATACACAATAATAATAATGGATAATGATAGGTGCAAGTTGGAACACATTTGATCGTCCGTTTCGCGATGATTTCTCTCGATTTCTGATGCTACTTTTTGGGAAAGCATCGCATGCGATATATAGGCGTGCGTATAGACTTTCAGAAGCACTCACGTGCAGAGTGCGCAGACTTTAATCGCAAATGCATCGGTCAAATTAATTTTGAAAATTATTATACACTGCAGGTAGGCTGTACATTACTACAGTGGCTGTAATAATTTAATTCGTAATTTTAAGTATAATATGTACCTCTTATTTGTTCTAAGCTAGATATATAATTTGTAAAAACTAACAAGTAAAAGAAAAAGGCATTAAAAAATTGACTAAAATACATTTTATATAATATACTAAATATATGGAATAAAAAATTTTCCCGGCCAGCCGCCAACTGTAGCCAAGCGGCTATAACTTGCACTGCAGCGGCCCACGAACCAATCGATGAGCCCAAAAAATGTTGCACATGCAGCTGCACATGCACCTTCCGCTGCTCCCATGCGACGCTTATGGATGCACGATATATCAACGCCCGCCAGTTTTGTACATTTTTTTGTTTTATCATTCATAATTAAGCGAAAAATCCTCGTTATTCTCATACCTGGTCTCGTGACGAACCCGAACTCTTGCACAATATATGCATTTAACGTTTAAACATCATTTAAATGTCGACTTTGAGTAAAATAATTAACGGATTAAAAATTAAAAACCTTGTGCTCAAAACAATATCATACGCGTGTACATTAAAATTAAAAATCAACTGCTATTAGAACGATTTATCAGTAGCCTTATATTAAATTTTTACGCTTTTTTACCCAACAAATACAATTTTATTGATATTTATAGAAAAAAAAACTAAAAAAAGGTGGATAAGTGGATGTCGCTCTGCTGTACGGTAGGTTACAAGTAGGTCACTGTAATGGATGGTGTTAAATTTGAATTCAATGATATAATATCATTGTATAAGAAAAACGATTCTGAGCGAAAACGGTCAGTCACCCTATGATATTACCAAGTATATTTGATGATATTATTGTGAATAAAGTAATTTATATATAACCTATTAACGTGGAGCCTTGTTTTAAATTTTCAATCCTTAGCCATAAAAGTTAAACATTTTATAAATTTTTAACCACAAAATAATTAATAAATTATAAATTTGATAAATGTTGTCAAAATTTGAACTTTAAATGCTTATAAAAAAAAATTGTGCAAATGTATTTTTAATATTTTTCAACTGCTATTAAAACGATATATCAGGAGTCTAATATTAAATTTTCACGCTTTTTTACCCAACAAATAAAAATTTATTGATATTTATAGAAAAAAAAACTAAAAAAATTGAAAACTGACAATGTCCGTAAACAGCTCAAATAGAGTCAAAATATTTTCAAAATTGTATGGTGTATAGAAAATGCTAATATAAACATTCAGTGAAATTTTCAAGTATCTACAGTCATTCATTTTTTAATTACAATAAAATAAAAAAATCGTTACATGAGAAATCGAGTAAATATCAAATGTTGTAAAAATATAAATTTCAGACGCTCATAAAAATTTAATTTAAGTTTCTTCTAGACATTTTTTTTTTGATAAAGGTAGACAAACTTATGAGTAATCTTATATTACATTTTCAAATCTTAGATTTAAAAAGAAAAATTTTTATGAATTCTCATCAAAATAATTTGCTATTTTTCGTGATTTTTCCGTATTTTGTCAAAATTTGAACTTTAAATGCTTATAATTAAAAACTGTGACTAAGGATTTTTAATTTTTTTCATCTGCCTTTGAAACAATAAACTAGGAGCCTTCTATTAAATTTTCAAGCTTTTTTACTCAATAGATAAAATTTTATTGATATTTATAGAAAAAAAAACTAAAAAAATTGAAAACTGACAATGGCTGTAAACAGCTCAAAAAGAGTCAAAATATTTGGAAAATTTTATGGTGTATAGAAAATGCTAATATAAACAACCAGTGAAAATTTCATGCATCTACGGTCATTTGTTTTAGAGTTACACCAATAACCAAAATCGATTTTGTTAAAAATCGATTTTGCGTAAAAATTCCCGTTTTTCCTTAATTTTTCTTTTGTTTTTCACATCGCTTTTGAAAACTACTGGGAAATTAAAATTTTGACCTCCCCAATGCACCAACGATATTCACTTTCCCATCGAACAAGATACTGAAGTCGAAAATCGAAGCATTATTTCGACTACTTATCGTGTACACAGACACAAAAATAAAAAAATAAAAAAAAATAAAAAAAAAAAGATAAAAAAAAAAACACACATCATTGTAAAATCAATACATTCATCGTTTCACTCAGAATCTAAAACAACTTAATGACGCAGTCACACCCGCATATGTTGTCGCCGCATAACACAACACGACAGATTTGAATTCTGCAGCTGTCAATTTCATGTAATAATTGATATTAAAATACGAGTGTATTGACCTATTGGCTATTATCTAACCGAAAGGTACCTTACCCAAGAACATAGGTTTGTACGTTGGTCTTTTACGAAATTTCGGTTTGGGTATTTTAAAAGTAACCGTCTTAAAAATCTTTAAAAACCAACGTCCGTCGGTTTACGTCTAGTATAAAATAATATTTGCGATTAAAGCGTCATAGTAATTTGGCGACCTATATAAAATGGTACGTCTGCAGATGATTGTAAAATATATGATAAAACATAAAAAAATAAAATAAAAATAATGTATATATTAAAAGTATTTAATTTGATATTATATTATTGAGTCCGTAGGTGCCTATCAATAAAAATATAATACTCGAACGTCACCCAACATATATACCTACCTATATATATATATTATACGAATGCACAGTTTCATACGGAACATAGCAACATAATATATATTTTACTACTACGTCAGCCTTTTACGAGCGCTTACTTGTCGCTTTCGAGTCCGTTTTTGATTTATAACGAAATACGTTTCCGGTGACTTGAATTTTTTTTTTCTCGTGTATTCCGTCCAACACCATTCTCGTCGCCGCCCACAACACCTGATATCGTGAACCGAGAGAGGCAGACCTATAGTCGTAATAATGTTATTACGGTGAGTGAGAGAGAGAGAGAGAGAGAGACGGACAGACAGACGAATATCATATCGACGGCGAGAGGGAGACAGATAAATATACATAATATCATGTGGACGGTGAGAGAGAGAGGGTGGGAGGGAGGGAGGGGAAGAGAGATGAAAATCCACCTCGGCGGGACCGGCTAATAATCTTGGCCCGCGCAACACGCGATAAGATCGTATTAATATAATAAATGATCGTTTAAACATTAAACTAAATATTATAATGTATACGCGCATACATCCGTTTTCGATATCTGGAAGTCCATCGTGTATACCACACACGATCATTATGACCAGACATTTCTGCCCCAATCACATACCTAATAATAATAATAATAATAGTAATAATTTTATTATTATAATACGACGCGAGCGGACGTGTTGTACCTATGCTGTCGTTGGTGCGTTGTTATAACAATATTATTATACGGTGTCGGAGTGTCGGATGATAACCGTAAAACATTATTAGTTATTATTATTATTATTATTATAATACTCATCGCAGGTTGTCGTAAGCCATCCCGACAATGAGAACGAGCCGATAGAAAAGACGAAAAAAATAACTACCGGCGTTCAGACCTTGCACAGGGTTGGGTCGGCGGCGTGGCGAGCATTTTTCAAACTCTGAGCAAAGTATTAAACCAATGACCCTCCACCCCACTGCCCCCTACTACATAATAAATAATTTAAAGCTGTATGCTGATTTAGAATTTTTGTTATGGAACGTCGTCAATAATTTAGCATAAATACAAAATACTACTAATAATAATTAATTATACATTCATCCACTCAATTTTAAAAACAAACAAAAAAAAAATTAAATTAATTTCTAGGGCTAAGTAATTGCATTAGGAAAACGTCGTTCACCGCGCCACTGGGTTGGGTTAGGATATAACACAATAAATAGTAGCATATTATAATATAAGTAATGTAATAATTATTGTAAGTACAAAATAAATGTAGGCAATGACACTGACGTAAGTACGTGTGTTACAATATTATCAATATCATAAATTACAGAACAAAATAATAGTTACATGATATACCTATAGCGAAAAATATATACTAATCAGGATTACAACTTTTTTTGTTTATTTATTCATTGAGAGCCGTTGTCATTTAAACACATTTTAAGATCGACAAGGACTCAAGTTAGTTAATGCAAATGCTAATAAAAATGAAATATCGTAGAAAAAGCCAGTGAACAACCACTAATAACGTTTTCGACCTTGAGTTTGATAAAAGGCGAATTCACATATAGCCAGTTTCCTATTTATTAATGATTAATAATTTTATAATATTCTAGAAATATATTTCCGTACGTTCGACGAACCTGTACATATTATTTCGAACGTATTTCCATTGAATGGTATTAATAGATAATAATACGCATTACTAATATTACAGAAACTGTTACAGACAAAAATAATTTTAAACTGACCTACGCGGCTACGCTTATATTATATTTTTCAGTTATTTTGGTGAACGGTTTATGATAGATATAATTAATTATATGATCGTATGCACCTATATATTATAGTGTTTGAAGTATGAAATATTTCACAAAAACGTGAAACATTGTATTTTTTTTTGAAATCAAATTATAATGATTGTTTTTTATCAATTATTAATAGTACAGTCCTTGAGTTCTTGGTATAATCATTGATATTAACAATATTAATGCAATGAGTGCCGTGGTTGACATATTATACTATTTATACTATATTAGGGTCTTGTTTTCGGCTGTTTATAGCAAAAATTGGTTTTTTCCCCAGGAATGGCTCTTATCGTCGACGACGATGCAAGGATGGTTCTATTATTGTGAATTGTGACTAAATATATTATATAAGTATAATATTTATTACACAGTTGACAGACAATAATTTATGATAACTATTATATTATGTTTATGGTTTTTATTTATAAAAATTATTATATTATAATAATTTATCAATTCCTTTTAGGCTTTAGGTATATCTACTAAACTAAACTATATTCAGTAGTTATCTACTAGTTATCACTAGTATTACTATTAAAAACTTGGCCATTTACCTGCATACCACATTTATATTTTGTATATATAAATCTATAATAAGTATTTAATTTTATAAAAGTGTATGGTACACTAATGTAAGCATTTGGTATACTTAATATAGACATATAGTATCATTTAAACATTTTTGTATGTTTTTTTTATCAATTTAAAAATGTTGAATACTATTTTAAATGTA
Organism: Metopolophium dirhodum; assembly: GCF_019925205.1. Lineage (NCBI taxonomy): Eukaryota > Metazoa > Arthropoda > Insecta > Hemiptera > Aphididae > Metopolophium > Metopolophium dirhodum. The sequence continues at coordinate 830,071 of NC_083566.1, read as the reverse complement.
TAATACCAAAAAAACCATTACTAATGAGTAGGTAATGGGTAATTAGTGATTGGTTTCAGTAGTATAAAATTATAAAAGTAAATTATGACAACTACATACATAAATATAAAACTTATTTAAAAAAACAAAATTTATTAAAATACTGAAATATTTCACACGTTTGAAATTATCGACGAGGAAATCAAAAATTAAAAGACGTGTGATATTACAACGCATTTGGGGATCACATTGCTCGTCCGGCCGAGTTGTTTTCCGAGCAGACGTATTTCCGTCGACGGCCGTACTCTGTTCCCGTTGCTCCTCTCGCCACACGCATCCGTGTCTGTCTGACAGTCGGTAACGGCGCAAGGAATATTTCATCTTGGGGGGGGGGGGGGGGCATTGGGGGCTTTTGAAAATTTGGAAGGACCAAGGTAAACCGTGGTCTTTTTACCACTCATAGGTGCGACAAAGGTAGGGGCCCGGGAGCAGACACACTACCTATGTCTGAGACAGTCGAGCAGTCGGTTGCGACGAGTCATGACGGCTGCAGTTAGCAGTCAAGCGTCGGTGTCCGCAGCGCTCGCATGTTCTGGACCGGCGTTGCTGTTGCTGTCGGCGGCACACGCTGTACACCCCGTGACCAGCAGCCAGGGCATCCGCCACAAGCCGCTTGACGGTTTCGCCAACAAATACTCCGAGCCCTACCGGTCACCGCAGTTCGATCGTCAGCGACAGCCTGCGCTCAGGGACTGCGCGTACCGCACCAACCCTTGCCCTTGTCTAGCTCTCCAAACATGAACGCCGGCCCTGTGCAACGGCGCACTGGCCCATGTGGCCAACGAGTCTCCCGACCACAGCCCCTTCGGTTACCGATCCCGACCCCGTGAAACAGTCGAAAATAATAATTCGACTTTACAGAGGTACGGTCATGACCATAGGCTAACCTAACCTAACCTAACCATAGGTCAGCAAAACCGTTGTGTGCATATTATTATTATAGCGTTTCTCGGACATAGAATAAACGAGTTCTTCGTCAACACCACAATGTATTTGGGATGTAAATTATCTTTTATTCCAAGTCTGGAGGCACATATAAATGCAACTGGTATAATAGTTATAACTATATAGTGGTATCAATGATATAATATGCGTTTTTGTAGACAATTCTGACATATAGGGGTGTCGGAGTAACGTGTGGGTATATTATGTAACGGTCATATTATTCTAATATTTGTTCATTGAAATCTATAGTCGGTGTTTTTCGCATGTGGGTTTGAGATTACCGAACGATATTCCGGTGTAAATATTTTTGAAAGCATATTATAAAGTTTTAGATTAAAATATTGAAAACTGCGTTTGATGCGGCCTGTAAAATATTTCCCTCTATTAGTTGAAAAAAAAAAAAGGTAAAATTTGGTCGAATCAGAACAGTATTTATTATTCCCGTTTAGCGTATTTTTGTGTGCAAAATTACATTGGCACCGGGCGCCTTAAGAAAATATTTTTGTATAGTGTGGTTATTGAATTGCCTATTTTGTGGTTGTTAGGAGTAAAATATATGAAGTCCATATTATTAAAAAAAAAAAACCCCATTGCAGCATTATAACCGTAAAGACTTTTCGTGTTATTTTTTCTGCCGTAAAAAAAACCTGTGCTCACTTATCCAATAAGTAATTCAATAACATATAGCTTAATTATATGGAAGAAACCGTCGGCATAAGGTAGGTGTATAATATAAGAAATGAACCCTTTGGAATGAATATTATATTGTAGATAATATACTGTGTATAATATCTATTATTACTGACTATAATATTAGTTATTAGTTATTGGGTAAATACTTGATATATTATTCATAGATTGAAATAAAATGGAAGTGGACGAGTTAAGTATAAGTCAAACATTTTGTTATTGATTTATCGATGTTATTATTTTATTGGTATAATATAACCTTTACATTAATTTACCTTCTGTTATTCTAAGGCCTTATACACTTGTATTAATAGACGTCTGTGATATCGAAAAAAAAGATTTTATGAACTTGCAATTCAATTATTTTTTGATATAGCTAAGATTGCACCTATATATACCTTTTTAAATTATAAATAAAAAAAATTACAATAAAGTTATGTTATGTATTCTGAATAAAAAAAAAATGTTCTAAAAATTTGTTTTCGTATAAATATCAAATAATAAACGGATAATAATTTTAAGTTTTGTAGTGAATTATTGAATCTATACGTCTTGATATTTATAGGAACATTAAAGTAGAAAACTCCCACTTCCTAGCACTCTTCAAAATAATCGGGAAAGACATAGGCTACCTAATTAAAATAGGAATATTTACGCTACACCGGTTTTTTGAGAAAATCGATTAAATTTGTTCGTTGCAATTAAAAAAAAAGTAAACGTAAACACTTGAAACTGTCATTAAATATTTATATTACTCTTTTATAGACATCAATAATTTTCGAATAGTAATCTTTAATAATATCTACATAATACGATATTTTTCAGCTTTTCAAAAATGTTATTTTTACGGTCATGTAGTTCAGTCAAAAACAATATTGTGGGTACTTTTGACCGGACGCACATGCGCACATCGCTAACCGTTATTTAACTCTTTTAATAATACTGCACGCTTAGCTAACCTCGTCCCTGCTATGCGTGTACGTTATACGAGTTCGATTTCGTTTCGTTTTAACCGAATAGCGAAGCCCCTCGATGTCCTATTTATACGTCGTGACTCAAAACTGGGGGGGGGGCAAGTTCACCGTTTTTTTAAACCAGTTTCAGTTAAGTTATCCTAAACACAATGTTTGGAAAGTTCCTTTGAAAAATTGGTGAGTTCACAGTTAAAAGCGAACTAAAATATCGTTCCTGGCTTAAAGAAAGGAACTATTGTTACTTTCCTCGTTCCTCGATAATTTTCAAATTGTTTTATTGTGATATAATTATGTAATAAAACATTGTTTAGTTGTGTAGTTATTTCGTTTTAAAAATGTTTAATTTGGTTATTTCATACAAGTGAAGACCGGTATGATTGCCGTGACTGATTTTATGTTTTGTAAACATTGTCAATATTATCTTGTGTCGTCGTACATAGGTTTTATTATATAGCTCGTTCTATTGATTAAATATCTAAAAACTTTTGCTCAAAAAATTATTTAAATTCCCTATGAACAAATAAAATGAGTGTCTTTGAACGCTATTTCCTTTCGAGCACCTGCACTGCAGCCTAAACATATTTCAAAAGTTTTAAGTTAAGGGTGGTTCGAGCTGAACGCAAGTGTTTAGTAGACATGTGCAGACACCTGTAGATCAAAACCACACAACCCAATACCGTATTCTAAAATATGCACATAATCATTTTATGCTGCACGCTCTGTGCGTCTATGCGGTTTGTATTAATAAATTGTTATCCGTATTGGTTTCCCGGCAAATCGCCTCGAGCAAGCCGTACGGAAAGTATACGGGAAGTATATACACGGACGGGACGCGCAACGGAAGTATGAGATTACATCGATATAATTATTAATTATTACTATCGTTTCTGAAACAATATCGGGTCGCGATCAACAATAATGTCGTATATTTTACTTTCTTATCGTCCAATCCTAATTTATTGGCTCATATTATATTAATTATTATTCATGTTACTACTCGAAAGAACGATATATTATATTATTTTAACGTCCTATACGATAATAATATGAATTATTATTATTGTTTTAAATAATCCAAAACGAGTGAAATCTTTTATTGAAAAAAAAAACTCAAATCAATCAATATTTTATTTTCTACATTTGGTATTAGCTTAGCAACATCACGACGTTCTACAACTAATATCTTAATGGTTAAACCACTCTGAGACTCTATCGTCGTTTAAACTCAACTAAAATTATGTTATATGCAATTCAAATATCTGTAAATAATATCCAAAGAGGGTTTGACTTTAATAGTTATAATAACTATAAGGCACTGATCTTGTAAAATAGGTACTACAATATAAAAATGTTTTAAAAGTATTAGAAATTTGAACAAAATTGAAAAAAATTGATAAAATTGATTTATTAACGAGAAAAGTCAATGGATATGGCCCCCCTTACCCCCGGAGTTTTGTTAAGCCCTCTCGCCGTGATTTTATTTAGAATACATTTTGTGTATCGGGAACATTTTAGGTGATACGCTGTAATTATAACCCCGCATTTAAATTCACCAAGCAGCTTCGTCTGACACTTAGACTCAGTATACCAGGTTATTATTTCATTATTTGAAATACTATTAACATTTTTAATGTTTTTAAGATCTTTTTTTTTTTTTGTGTGATAAAATACATTTTTAGTTTCTAGAATATTGTACAAACTTCGGAACAATACAATATGTATAAATAAAATGTTGGACAAGTAGTATAATATATGAATAGGAGGTAGGTATTTAAAGTTTTGATGAAAAGAGTAGTGTGGCACAGACGCACAGTGGTACACTGCAACATTTTGCTTCATTGTGGGTAGGTGGGCTAATTTATAAACTTTAAATGGGTACCTATCGTCCAGCCCAAAAATATATTTATGTAATTATCATCTGAAAGGCTGTGCCGATAACGTAATATTAGTAATTATTAGGGCCCGGATTCAAATGCGAAGTGCATATTTGTTTGATTAATCTTAGACAATGCTTTCCAATTACATAATTTGTTTCATGTAACGAGTGCTTCAAAGCCAAAAATTTTATTTTGCATTTTTTATGTTTTCTTATTTTTAGAGCATTTTTAGCATTATTGGGTCATCTTTGTTGGTTTTAATGCATATTATTTGTTCAACATACTATAAAAATTTAGCCTATTCAAAATAGTAGTGGATAAATTGCTTTTTTGATATTTAATTTGTTTTCGTTTAATAGGTTTATCGGGTTTTTCCGTACACATTGTCAATCATTCGATTCATTTCAATTCAATTTTTATCTTATTTTAATTATTGACTGTGGAGCGTCACCCGTACCCAGATAAACAACTAATAAATAGTCAGTTCATGTTGCATCACGGTCGTATTTCGTATGTTTTGATTTGATGTTCATAATTTTGATAAGATTAAATATTGTGTTAAATAATGCCCACCAAAAAAATCATTAAAAAATGAATACGTCATTTTTAAGGTAATTTATGCTGTAAAATGCACCTCTTAAGGGCATTTATGGCTATTTTTAGAGCATATTTGTATGGTTTTAAGGGCATTTAAATCCGGGCACTAGTAATTATTAATACAATATATTCGAGTTCAAATAGTCGCGTGTTAAAAAATCACAATCCATACTATTATTTTACTCAATTATTTAAATAATATAAACATTAACTATATTATGTTAGATTGCGGGATATTGGGTTGCAATTTTCTGTTTTGCCGAGCCGACGATACGCGGTTTTACTCTAATTTCATAACCAAATATTCGTCGTGACGGAAACGCGTAGCTCGTCAATTCCGTAGACCGGCCCCCGAGATGGAGACGGTAAACAACGTCCGGTGTAACGTCCTCTCGATAACTCTATAACATTATATAGGTTCGCGCGTGACCCCGGGGGCTGTACCTATCCAGTGTAATAAATAATAAGCAAAACTCTCCGTTTCGTGTAAGTAAAAAAAAATAATAATAATAATAATAATACACGCGTGCCTGCGCTGGTCGTGTACAACGCGTGTGTATAATAATAATAACAATATTATTGTGGTCAGGGCCGCCGGCGGATAATTATCTCGCGAGCCCTTAATGAAGACGCGCGCAGACCGATATCGTCGTCCGAGCACCTCCCACGAAACGGATTTCCTTTACCAGATACCGTAGTTATATGCTTATGATAATAACATTATCGTATTACATTACACACACACACGTTATAACGAATTACGTTATAAAATTAAAATATAGCTCACACTTGGCGGCCCGAAGGTCTGGTGAGACTCGCCGTCCGTCCCCAATCGCCTGCAAACATCAAAATCGATTTATACTTTTTTAAATGGCTAATTGAAACAGAGTGCATCAATCGACCTAGTCGACGCCAATACATTACTGCAGCGACGAATCAGCGAATTTCCCAAAAAGTGTATTCCCAAAAAATGTATCTGACTACTCTGCACCGTAACGCATTTTAGTTATCGCTTATAGATCATTAACGTTATGAAAACACTTTCAATGATACTGTTGTAGGCGACGACGAAGTAACACATTTTATACTTGTAAAGTGTTTTTTTCTAATTATTTGGACAATACGATTGTGTTTTACATTGTGTATTAAATTGTGTTTTCGTAGTCATCAGTGACAACCCGGAGTGTGACATGATAAAATCCACTATCGAAATAAAATTACAGTTAAGCTTCCACATTACGAAGTCTCGCAAGCATGAAAAAAATTCGTACTGTAAAGAAATTTGTTAAATAGAAATAAAAAAACAAAAAAAATAAAAATATTTCGTTAAACGGAAAATTGTGTTGATTGGAAGTTCGTTAGGTAGGTATATGGAAGTTTCACTGTATTTAAAAATGACATAGGTACATTATTATAGTTAGTAATTGGTATAAAAAACTATAAAATAAAAACGATTTTTAATTCTTCTAATAAAATAAGAATTTATATTATCATCACAGATCCTATAAAAGTTACACATTAATATAATTTATCATGTAAGTACACGTACGAAAGAATATTAAATATTTTTTTTTATTTAAGACAGAATTTCTGAATTTATACTCTTTTGACATTGACTGCAGATTTTCATTTCGTCTGAACGTTAAAACTCTAAACAAATATATAGTAAAAGTCATAAGAATGCAGTTAGGAAAAATAAATAATTATACAATACCTCGGAGGCCACGCTGTGCAATAATTCAGATGTAATTATTCCCGTTTGTTCTACCATTTTGTATAAAAATCCATCTTTATTTTTCAGTAAATTATATGAATGATCAAATTCAACTACTGTGCCAGCGTCTATAACAAGTACTCGTTCAGAATCCATAATGGTATTCAATCGGTGAGCAATCGTTAACACTGTGCATAATTTGAATTTATTTCTAATTGTATTTTGAATCAAGACATCGGTTCTGTGAGACAAAAAACGATAAACAATTACACTTAAGAGTTAAGACAGTATACAATTAACAACAATAATTAATTGAAATATTTATTACTGTGGATCGACATTGGCAGTGGCTTCATCCAATATTATAATTTTATTATTTCGAACTATAGCCCTAGCTAAACATAATAACTGTCTTTGACCAACACTAAAATTAGAACCAAAAGCAGACATTTTTGAATTTAAACCACCAGGCAATCTTTCAACGACAGTTTTAAGTTCCACCTAAAATAGTAATAATATATCAGTTTTTGATCATATTAAAATTAAGCCATACTCAATATAAACTGAAAAATAAAACATTTAAATAAATATAAAATATAATATACAGTGAAATTACTTCATCTAAAGCATTCCAAAGAACCACATCGGGGTATTCATCAAATGGATCTAAATTCGTTCGCATTGTTCCTGAAAACAAAACTGGTTCTTGGGGGATAATGGAAAACTTAGATCTCAGGTCGTGTAATCCTAACTTATGTATCTCTATATCGTCGATAATGATAGATCCTTCATTGAGAGCAAATCTAAACAATGCCCCAATAATGGACGATTTACCTGCACCGGTCCTGCCAACGATTCCGATCTAAATAAACATTACATAATAATTATATCAAGTAAAAAATTGACTGAAATTACTGTAATTACTTTTTCCATTGGCTGTATTTGAAAATTGAGATTTTTTAACACGTATGGTGAATCTAGGCTATAACGAAGATTAAAATTTCGAAATTCAATTTTTCCCGAAAAAGGCCATTTGTTGGGAGGTGCTTTTTCTGAAGAAAATTAATTAACAGTAACATATATATATATTATAATTTGTAATAGTGTAATTTATGAATAATTTGGCGTATTATTTTATAAATTGGCACTATAGGTACCAGAAGGAGATTGAAAATCAGCTTCCTGCGGTAAATCTGTGTATTCAAGTATTCTTTCTACAGATGTCATTTGGTTTTCTAAGACTGATAACTGTCTTACTCCCCATTGGATTATTGAAGTCAATGTAATCGTTTGAGTAATAGTTAGACCAATATTTCCTCCATGATCTAAATGAATAAAGAACAATCTTTATGAATAACATTATAGGTAATAAATCACATTTATTTGTTCAAACATTTCAGACCTACCATTTTCAACAGCAAAGAAGCTGAATATTACAATACTTATATAAGTAATACTGACTATATCCAACCAGAGCCCAAACGCTTGATTCGCACAAATGTACATATTCCAAGCCGAAGAATGTAAGTCCTAAATTTTGTACAAAATAATTAGAAAAAAATCAGGAAAAGTCATTCTGCTGATAGTGGTGTCGACTGTCTAGTGCAACTCGATATTGAGTAGATCACTGTAATGTTAATAAATTTGAATTTAATGCCATATCATTGTATATTTGTATACGATGAAAATAGAAATAGAAAATAGTATTTATTATTTTATTGGTTGCCATTGGTTTATCGGGCAGATTAGGACAAGCTTGCATTACATTGAATTTTCGCACATTGCTTAAAAAGGTGGCTGACATAGTCGGATTGCCTACCAGGAATTGCTGAGTTGCCATAAGGAGTTGGACAATCATTTTTTTATGGGCGACGAAGTGCGCGGGATCGGCTAGTTTATGTAATAAAAGTAATTTATTTTTCTATTAGTAATACGATAGGTTGAACTAATTTTTGTCAAAAACAAATCGCATAGTTATTTTAATTTTATTTCATACGATATGACTAGTTATTAGGTTAGGTTGAGAACGACGCATGACGTATCGTTTATCACGGTGCGTGAAAATAATATAGAGGTACCTCGTACCTGTACCGTATAAATAGCTTAAAATGAATCCAAATAATTGCATTATGTATAGTAAATATGTTCATAATAATGGAGAAAAGTCCAAACAAATTATATTTAGAATTACAACAAAAAAAATCCAATTTTTCAAAATTTTAAATTTTAATTTCCATAAATTAAGATTTATGAGGGTTTCTGTAAAAACAAATGTTTAGGAACCTTGTATTGTATTTTAAAGCCGTCTAGGCCTTAGTCACATATTAAAACTACCCAGATAGCAATTTTTTGTTTAATAATATTATTATAACATTAAAATCATGAATAATATTAGTATAACGTTATTATAATAATATTATAATATTATCATTACAAATGCTGTCTGGGTAAAACTATTAGACATTTTTAACCACAATATAATTTTCAAATGTTCTTGTTTTCAACAAAATTTGAGCTTCGAAAGCTTATGACAATTTTTTTTACTATATCTATGTATTTTTGATATTTTTAAATTGTAATAAGAACAATTTATGAAGGATCAAGTATGAAATTGTCTAGTTTTTTGAAACAAAAAAATGTTTGACCCCTTAAAGTACCAACTATAGATTGATTGGCCACAAGAAAACACACTTAAAGTTGAAGTTTGAAGCATTTGTTCTGCTATAAAAAGTGTCTACAGACACAAAAAAAGAAAAATGTATAACAAATAACATAAAATACACAATATTGTGAAATTTAAAATGTATTAAGATGGCATTCTCTCTGTCTTACAAACACATAACATAGCAAAATGTACGCTCAGCATAATATCATGTTTAGCTCTGTTAGTTTAAATTTAGAGTGATTTAACCTAACCTCTTATACAATTTAAAGGTAAGATTATTATCTAGTGAACCTTATTGAGTTTTTTATATTTTAGTTTTTAAGCAAGTTATGAGTATTTTGAAATGCACAAACAATTTACAATTTTAAAATAACATACTTAAAAACTAAAATATAAAAAAAATCCTATGAGGTTTACTAGATTCTTACTTCTAAATTTTATAAGAGGTCAATTCATTCTAATTTTTTAATTAACAGAGCTAAACGTGATCTGCTGCGCGTACAAATTTGCTATGTTATGCGTTTGTAAGATAGAGAGAATACGTGCGGGTGTAGCGCCCTCTTAACTGTTTATTATATTATTATGAACTTATAGTATATTAACTAATTTTGACTCACTTGATGCTCGTCAAATTCATTGATTAAAATTTGTTCTACTTTGTATGCCCTTATTGTTGTTAAACCTCGTAATGTTTCTTTCATATGTGCAAATACAGGACTTCGTGCTATTTATATAATAATGTAAATAAAAAATATGATTTAAAATTTAAAATATTGTTGATTATTAATTATACCAAAAATATACATACTAATTCCTTCTAACCGTTTGATACCTCTTGACGTAGGCAAATTGAAAACTCTAATCTTATAGAATACTATTACCATGATAAATGTCGGTACCATGAGGTAAATATTAACAAATCCAACAATAAATATGATTCCCAAAAGTAACATTACCAACTAGATATTTAAAATATTCAAAAACAAACAAGTAATTTACTTCAGTAGTTTCTATATAATATTGTGATATGGGGGAGGGGGGGGGGGAGAGTGGCCAGGAGAGAGAAAAACATGGGACATTTTTATATTGAACTCCTTCAATTAAACTTGAAACAGTTTTAAATAAAATATTTTATATTTACTTGCAAACAATCAAATATAACGTACGGCAACATCTCGTCAACAGCTCCGATGTCCTTTGAAAAACGATTCAACATGTCACCTAAACAAAAAAAAAACGTTTATAGGATACAATACTTTATTTTAAACCGTTTGAAATACGGTTAGATTAGATAAGATCGAGTAATTACCAGAAGACCTAGTGTTGAAAAAAAACATCGTGGCTTTAATAAATCTATCGAACATTTGATTATGCACATTTATCGAAGCTCTCGTACAGAACATTACGTACGTCACACACCTGACGATAATGGTTACAATCAAAAAAATTAATATAACGGCGTATAAGATCACACAGTTTTGACGAAAATTTGACGAAAACAATAATGTAGTGAATGAATCACTAGACGATAATGTTCCATTATTATTTGATATATTGTAGCTTATTGTATTATGCAAAATATATTCTTCACGAGTTATCCTAAAAAATGTACATGTAATATATCTAAAAATTAATTCATACATTTTAATTTTTTAATTGTCATAATACCAAAAGCTAATCCAATAATCAACACCACTAGCCAATACTTGGGTAAGAATAAAACAAAAAAGTACTAAAAATACTTTAAAAACACTCCCGTTGGCAGATAAATATGATCGATAAACATTAATCGAAACACGACCAGACGACCGAATTTTGTCCGTATTTTTTGATTTTTCAGCTAGAGCTCCACTAACATGAACATCATTTTGAGACGATGAAATACTTTTGTTGGAACCGAGCAAAGTTGAAACCATTTGTACATTCAAACTGTTGTTGGTATCATTTTCTGGTTCATTTGTTCCTGTATCATCTGAAGATCCAAGTGATTTCGCAAACTCAAAAGCGGTGGCTTGTAGTTCTTGATAAGAACCTTCGGCTACTATTCTTCCCTAAAACGAAAACAAACACAAAAGTTATTGGATTAACATCCTGTAAATCAGAAATCCAAACAATATATACAATATTGTTTTTACTTTTCAATAGTGATTTAAAATGTTGCACGATATATTTTGGTACCTATAAATTGTGTACAACAATTGCTCTTAATCCTATACAGTATATATATGTATCTCGGTCAGAGTGTATCTTAGTTTTAGTATACAGGAGTGTTCCGTAATTTTATGCATAGTATGCTTATACCTGATCTGCCTGAGTAACCAATGGTGACCATTTATAAACAAAACAAAATTATCAATTTCCACCGTTAATCTCAAGATCCCAGTTTGACCACATCTTTAAAATGCGTATATGGTAAAATCGTTTCTTATTGTACATTTAGAGCATTAGAGGAACCACTATTCCAAATTGCAGGTTCGTACTCCTTGTAGTTTTTGAGATATAGCTATGAATGAGTGAGTGAGTAGTGGGTGATATTTAGCCCATGTACAGTTTTTTTGTGGCAAATCTTATGTAGTATATATGCTATATAGGTATATCTACTATCTTGGTCAAATTGTATCTTAGTTTTAGTGTACAGGATACAAAGATTATGGATATTTTAAACCATCACATAGTATATTATATATGATAAATATTATTTTTCTTATATATTTTTTAAATCATAATAATCGAAAAAAAAATGCCACATCGTTTGGAGACGTATTTGCCTGGTGACACCGAGTCAACGGAGGCCACTTTTCGCACTTTTCTGTAGCTACGAGTAAATAACTTTTAACGTGTGGATGAATATTGAATAACCAAAAGCTGTATTGTATAATATTTAAATGACTTATTTGCAATTAATATTCAAAATTTATTTTCGGACAAAGTTGAGGGCAAACTTCACGAACATGATAAATGCCTAGTTGCAGCACTGGACGTATTATAACTATATTGTATTATATTTTATTGTGTATTGCTTGTTTAGTGTGATCTTTAAGTCCTCATACCTACTACCTATTTTAGTATTTTTATCCATAAATATTCACCGGCGCAATTTATTTATAATTTAAGATTTTCTGTTGTAATTGGGCGCCTCTTTTTTATACTAACATTGTCCATTAGAATTATTTGATCGACATCAGTTAAGTATTGTACTTGGTGAGTAATAAGAACACATGCTTTTTCTTTGAGATAATCTATTAAACAGAAATAAAATGATCGTAAGTGTTGTAATTTGTTTGTAATTTAAAAAGAAAATTCAATACCTTATACCTTTGATGCATTTCTCAAACAAATGCCTGCCAACTTTAGAATCAACTGCCGACAAAGGATCGTCCAGTAAATATATATCTGCTTGTTTGTATATTGCTCTAAAAATCGAACATATTGAATGTATTATTTACAGTTTATTTTCCAGCTGTTACTCACCTAGCTACATTTATTCTCGATCTCTGGCCCCCACTTAGAGTAACTCCTCTTTCACCCACCAAAGTCCTGTCACCATGTGGAAATTGTTTAAAATCAGTTTTTAATGCACATACACTTATAACCTAATTCATCACCAAATTAAAGGTTATATTATTGCGAATATTTTACCTATATAATATTATAATTTGCAATTTGTAGGTACTTGTTTGTAACGCTCTTTGTCCATCGGCGAACCAAAAAGTATATTTTGTTGAACAGTACCGGCAAACAGCCATGGTTCTTGTGATGCATAAGACACTTTACCACAAACGGATATTTTACCTGCGGAAAGCGGCAATTCGCGCAAGACTGCTTGTAATAATGAACTCTGTAACCGTTTATTTTACAATTATTAAGGTAAATAGAAATAATTATTTATATAGATTTTATGTACTTTTCCGGCTCCTACTGGTCCGATAATTGCCACCAATCGTCCTGGTATGATATTTAGATTAATGTTTTCCAAAGTGTTACATGTTTGTATGTCTGTCCACTTTGCACTAGCATTCGAAAAAACTATACCAAAACTATTTACACATCCTGTGTTTTTTTTAATATCAATATTGTCTGTATTTATGTCCGATTTCATAACTCCAATTGTTAATGGTTTGACTGCAGATGTTGAAAGATTTAGGATTTTGCTATCTTTTTCTTCAAGCAACATAAAATTCTGTACAAAAAAGTCATAAAAATGTTCTTATAAATAAAAATTTGTATGTATTCCTACATATATATCAAAATTAAAATATATAATCTAATTTCTAATCATGTAAGAATTCATATTTATTCATGTACCTGTATGCGTTTCAGAGATATTTTCAGTTCAGCTAATTGAGTTAAACCTCGGCCAAATAATTTCGTCATTGGTTGTTGCAATAGAGAGAAAAATGCAGCTAAGACAAAAACCTAAATATATGTACTTATATTTTATCAATCTGTTTTATGTTTTGGTTTTTGAGCGGAGCGTTGAATGTATTTATTTTACAATAATGTGTTTTTTTTAAATTTTTTTAAATTTGTTGTGGATGTGATAAGTAGTTGAAAAAATGCTTCGCTTTTCAACTTCAATATCTTGTCCAATGGGAAAGTGAATCTAATTGGTACTTTGGGGAGGCCAACAGTAAAAAATTCACAGTACTTTTCAGAAGCACCTAAAAAAATTTAAAAAACTAAGGAAAATGGGAATTTTTTAGCAAAATCGGTTTTTGATTTTTGTTTTTAGTGTAACTCTAAAACAAATTACCGTAGATACATGAAATTTTCACTGAATGTTTGTATTAGCATTTCCTATGCACCATAACGTTTTAAAAAATTTTTGACTTGTTTTGAGCTATTTAAATTTTAAATTTCCAATTTGTTTAGTTTTTTTTTCTATAAATACCAGTCAAATTTTATTCGTTTCAAAAAGCTTAAAATTTAATAGAACGCTTCTAATATATTGTTACAAAGGCAATTGAAAAATATTAAAAATACATTTTTTTTTATAAGCATTTCAAGTTCAAATTTTGACAAAATACGTAAACATCACAAATATGTTCAGATTATTTTGAGTTGGAAAACCATAAAAATTTTTAATTTTTAATTTAAGAGGTGAGAATTTAACACAAGATTCCTCATAAGCTTGTTTACTTTTATCAAAAAAAAAAAAGTCTACCGAAAAATCAAATTAAATTTTTATGAGCGTCTGAAGTTCAAATTTTTACAATATTGGATAATATTTACTCGATTTGTCATGTAGCGATTTCCTTATTTTACTGTAATTCAAAAACGAATGTTTATTGTATCAATTTATACTTGAAAACATTTTCAAAATATTTTGACTCATTTTGAGATGTTTACGGACATTTAGGAGATTATTTAGTGTATTTTACTTTTCTGATTGAGATATTGTTTCCGAGTAACATGAATGATAAAATACTGATGAACAGCTGAAGCTTAGCTTGAACTACTGAAAACGCAAAAGTTAGAATACCCAGAAATGAAGTTCTTCGAATTTGTTTCATTTCCTTTCTATAACAACATCAATAAATATAATAATTATTAATAGGTATATGCATTATTATATCAAAATATTTAATAATAATTAATATTGTTGAATAATATCACAAACTTTCTGGTATGTTCTATAAGTTTTGCAAATGGTTTTTCCCAAGTGTACATTTTGATTATTTGTATTCCCGAAATTATTTCGTTCATTAAACGTATTCTCTCGTCGGTAATTGTGGCCGTCTTCAATCGATATTCGGACATTTTTTTCCCCAACAAACCTGAAAATAAAACAAGCCGTCTGTTAATAAATAAAATAATATGGTTACTTTCAAAATTTTCTATTCAACGTACATTGTAACGGAATAAAAAATAAAAATCCAGATACTCCAATTAATGACGATACGCCAATTTCATGCCACAAAAAATATATTACCACAATTGTTAGCAGGGGACCAATCCATACATAATGAATTGAGTTCGCTGCAATATCGAATCGACTAACATCATTCGATATCAAATTTATTACTTGGCCCACAGTGGTCTCGCCAAGAGCTGTTTGACTTAAACACAATGCCTAGGTAAAATAAATATAGTAGATATAACAAACATTATTTTATATTTTGTTATTTATTCTAAAAGAACAACCAGTATATTATCTACGTTTATTGTGTTTTGTTTTAGAAATTGAGACATTGAGTCTAATATGAAAGTACATTATCTACTAATATACGGTAATATAATAATAATGTAATTAAATTATATATAATATTATGATAATAATTGTTCAATGTTGGCATCGATTGAATGTTTTAAGTAGGCATATCGCATATATTAAAGTGCAATTTAATTTTTAATTTTTGGTGGTAGATGTGTGTTTGCTAAACTGTCAACTAAAATTAAAACGTTCTTTATTATAGTCCATGTACGAAATTTTATCTCGACCGCAAATACAATATTTATATTGCGTAGTTGACAACAAAATGTAAACATTAATATCCGTATTTATTTTCTTTGCTTTACTGATGTCTGTTGTACTCTTCCACACATTCGCGAAATCCTATACTATAGGTAGCTAGTACCTACTAGCTACCAAAATTAATAATAACAATATAATCATGAAGTCACTTATTTTTACCAACATTCAAACATTAAAAAAATATCGATGGTCGATTTATATTATCATTATTGTCATACAGACATACAGTTAAGTGAATAAGTACAGGATTTTTTTGAAATTGTATACTTACAGCTTAATAATTTACCATCAAATATTATTATAATTATATACCTGTATTTTATTAGTTGTTACACATAAAAACTATATAGATAGTAATAGGATAATTGATCGACAAATATCAAATAATTTATAAACATACTATACAGACTGTTATGGTTATACTGATGATTTTTAAAATGTTGACTTCAAAATTCAAATATTGTTGATAATTATCACAATGGTTTAATCGCTTATTCAAAACCTTATTATTTAAAAATATATTTACAATCAATATTTATACTACAGGTACAATGAGTAAGTGTGGTGACATCAAATAACATTTGACATACTAGGAACAGCAGTGCCACCTGACAAGAAATAATTCAAAACCTATGTATCTATATTCTATACTTATAATTAAATAATGTTTAACGAGGTTCACCTTTCTAAATATGATAGAACAGCAAGCAACTCGCATCTTCAACGCACATTGTAAGTTTTCTTCAATACTTGAATGTTGCAATATCATTATAATTAACAAGGAAAACACTATACCAGACGCATACATGTATGCGTGTTTCAAGTCTGTAGTGTTGGAACCATCGGGGTTGAAATATGCTAATAACCCGCCAACTAATAGTGGCCCAGATACTCTATAAAATATAACATTATAGGTATGTACATCACACGAAAACATCATAAAAATACTATGTACCTATCATATTTTACCGCAAGACTTACATAATACATAAAAAAAAAATTACGTTCAACAGCATAAATAATACCGAGCAGAAAGTTCGAAAAATATATGTAATAGGACCTATTATAAACAATTATATAAGAGTCCCATCAAGCATCAGTCGCCGGTCAAAACCTAATATCAATATATTTCGATACTCAATATATAAAAAAAGTATAACTTACAGTAAACGTTCTTACCTAAAAATAATATCATTGATGGCGAATAAACATCCAATGAACATATATTTATAACCAAACATTTTAATCAAAGCTCTCGGCAGACTAGGCGTACGATTCGCAGAGTATGCATTGGTCAGTTCTAAACGCCATTCCCTAAAGATAAATCAAAAATTAATTTAATCAAAATAATAATAAAGATGACGTTGAATTTCAATTAATTTACTTTTCTAATTCATCGCCTAATGATGATGATATCTGGTCGTCCAATGTCGTATATAAATCGGTTTCATCTAAATCTCTGTTTTGTCCTGTTTTGAACAGATTCAACATCCAACTAAACAAACATAATTAGTTAAGAGTCCAAAATCTACAATTTATTACCGGCATTATCCATTAAATATAGGTAATAATAAGTAATAACTATATTTAAAAAATAAAAAAAAATAAAATTAACGACTAGGTTACTGCAAGACAAAATATTGATGTACCTACCTATAAAATATAAAATGCAAAAGTCTTTTACTTATATACATTAATACATAATTATGTATAGTTAAAGGTTTTAATAATGAGTAATCATTTTAGTTTTATTAGCTTAGTATTAAATTATTTCACTAATTGTATATACCTACTTATTTATAAAAAAAATTATATTTTAAGTTATGTAAGATTGTATTATAATTATATTAATTAATTAACTTAAAAAGTCTATTGTGCGTGAAATAACTTTTTGTACGAATTACAAATTTAATTTAAAAATACAATTTTATTATTCTATACTATAAAAGCAAGTCCAGATTTTGTGTCACGGGTTGGCTCCGAAACGGCTTGATCGTTTTGGCTGATTTTTTATTTTGTTATGTTTGTAATTGTCAGGGCAAGGTTCTTATGAAAGAACATTTTAGGAAAATCTGCTGGAAAAGTAGGAAATCTGGATGTCAAAAATGCAACAGTGGCGCCATCTGTACAAGAAAAAAATAAACTAAATAGTAATATATTTTTGTTTATTGAAAGGTTGCTATTGGTTATGATTGTTGTAGTTTTAGTTAATATACATTTTGAAGAATTTTATTAAAATAAAAAGAGGAAATGAAACCTTGGCCGCTCCACAAATGGTGTTATAAGAGGAAAAAAATAGGTCAGCGCATTTCGGTGGCGGATGTTAGTCCATCGTCCCTTCGGGCCTCGGACAGGATAGTGTAATTTTACTGTATTCGATTTGAATGCAATGATTGCATTCGATAAAAAACGATTCTGAGCGGATGAAGGAATCTTTTTTATTTAATTTTATTCGTTTCTATGGTGATAAACAAAGCGTTTTAAGAACAGCTTAAGAACGATTTATATAAATAGGTAAGTTATATAATTATAATTATAATTTATAATTAGGAAATATCATAAAAATGAAAAAAAATATAAAAGAAAAGAAAAAGCTCATAAGTCGCTCAAATGTTTTGAAAATTTTACCATGTCTAGGTAAGGCTAATATAAGTAAACAACCCAAATTTCAAGTTTTTCCGAACTTTAAACCGTAAGGAACAAAATCTAAAATACAACAAAAAATATCTCTTGTTATTTTTCATTTGAAGCAATATTTCTGGTAGAAAACGTCGTCCGTAATTATTTAATATTATAAAATCGTGAAATCGTACGTTATTTCTCCTTTAATCGCTTTTATTTCGAGTAGCGTTTCGAAAATCGAAAAATGACCTCTTTAAAATACCAGCTCAAGAACATAACCTATCAAAAAAAATGCTATACTTGATACTTTTGAGCAAGTTTAGAGGGATAAAAAGTGTTTACAGAATAAAAAAGAAATAAACATCATTGTAAGACCATTACATTCCTACCTCCGCACAAAATCTAAAATTGTCAATAAATATAATAGAAATTAATAAATCGGTTGATTTTTTCGATCTTATGAAAAAATGTCAATAATAAATTGATAAAATATAATATATAGTTCTAAATGTAATATCTATTAAGTGTGGCACACAGGTATCTAGGATTGTTGCGCTTTCGTACGATACCAATTAGTTTTGGTGCTAATGTCTTCCACCGGTACAAACAGCACGGTGTCCACGATTTACTGATAATATACTTCTGCGAATCTCACGGGATAACGCCGTTCGAGATGGCTATACATTAAAATATAATATCATTTACACTTAAAAAGATATTGCTTCCACATGCTTACACATGCTTACACAAGAGTTGAACAATCAGAATTTTTTTTCCTGGTAACGGAAAAGTTAAGATAAGTTTTTAACAGTTTTACACTACTCTGCATACAGCTCAATATTACTCTTCAAATAAAAATAAAACGTTGCAAGATAGATAGACAGGATTTGTGGAGCCACGAAACTGCACCACAATTTGCAAACAACTATCCACGGGGGCGGAGCACGCGGTTGACAGCTAGTATTATAATAATATATAAAGGTAGTATGAAAACAAAAATTCATTTTATTCTTTGATGTTTATTGCATTTTTTATCGTTAGAGAATACTATACAATTATTACATTATAATATAAACATGTGGGTAGTTGACAGTTGCGTTATCAAGTGTTTCGAAAAATAATAAACCTAATGCTAATTAACCAAGTATATTCAGAGTCTGCAGTCAGAAGTATAATAGACGTTTATGATGATGAATAACATGTGTTGATAAAATATTTAGTGTTTTATTATCTTATTTTTATAATCACACTATTACAGTATTACCTACGTCCCACTATTTCTACATATAAAAAAACATAATATGTATAGAAATAGTAGCGTAGTAGCCAGTAGGTAATATAGTAATAGTGTACATATTAGATTACAAACTATTAATATTAAACTATAAGGCATTCGCAAAGCTTAATAAATAGGTACCTACCTATCACACAATATAGGCAATAATTACCAGCCGCGCGGTATCGTTGAAGTCACAAGTTGAAGTTTATGTTACGAACTAAATTTAATACCTATATAATATTATATATTTATACCACCCGGCACCCACATTATCCCAAGTATACCATAAAATATTTTGCAATAACGCAGCACAATGTTTAATATTATGAATAATGATATTATAAATATTAAATACTATGACGATCATATATATTTTTTTTGGGCATCTTGTTAAAATATTATTGCCCATGCATTCACTCCACGATAAAATATTATGTAACGGCGAAAACGGGCGGCGTGATACCAGATTCTGCCAATTAAAGTTTGGAAACTACTGATTTTAATTTTGAGGCAATATAATATAATATGTAATACGATAAGTAATACTTCGTGTTATAGTGCTTTGAAAATTGTAAATAATCACGATAACATACAATTATAGTACGGTGATAACCGCTGATAACGGCAATATATATTACATAACTTATACCCAAGTAGACAATATACAGTTCCCTTTAGTTATGTGATTTTTATAAAAACTATAGTTTAGTTGTACATATTTATTTTACTTGTTCATTTATTCTAATTATATTTTTATCAATACATTTTAAAACATTTTAATATGATCGATATGTGATATTAAAAACAATAATTATTGAAATGAAACTAAAGTTATATGTATACCGCGGTATGCCTGATAGGTACCTACTTGGCTATACACCTACTTATAATATTTTATATTTTTACTGTTAACTAATACTCTATATACTTATACCTTGACATATTGTTTTTTTTTTTAAATTAAATTGTTATTTATTAATATAATTAATTTTTGTTTATTATATGATATGAAATTAATAACAATTATAATATAATGATAACAGAATTTTTTTTTGTTTTTATTTGTGCACATGAAATTGTTACATTTTTGCGGTATTACACGGTAATACGTACTTTTACCGGCAGATTAAGTAATTGTAAATTATAAGACGAAATAAATAGATGGACTATATTTTACGCACAAATAGTACGTACGTACGTATTGAATATTTACGGTTTTATAGTGAGAACAGTAGTACAGTACCTTTTATTTTATATTTACGTGGTTTTTTAAGATTAAATTGCTATTTAAATGGTTAATTAATGCACCTTAACAAAATATAATATAATTCAATTTGTTTATTACCCATAAGTAATGATTTCAAAAATATTTGCATTAGATCTTGGATTAAGAGGTCGTTTTATTTCACCATTGTCATCTGGAAATCTAAAATAATAATTAATAATAATAATTAATAAGCAAACAAATTAATTGTAATAAATATTTTCTACAACTAACCTGTTCATGGCGTAGACGCTCTATCAATACGCTATTATGAATATAGTTACTTTAAATGCCGTTCTTCTAAAAAAAAAATAGTTTTATAAATTTATATTTATCCGCTTAGTAGTAATGTTACAATATTATCATTTGATTAACAACATTTTTATTATTAGTACGTCGTGCCCACATGTGTCTTCTTATGTCTTCTTCAACTTACTAACACATAACATGGCAAATTTCATGTTCAGAAGAATCTATTTTACTCTGTAAATTTTAATATAACATTGAGTTTACCTATTATTAAAATATAAGGAAAAATATTGCTACGACATTATTGAGCATAAAACAACTTTTTTGCGACACGATTGACCAAATTTGCCAGCGTATGAAAGTACCTATATAGAAATACAAAAGAAAACCTACACGATTGAGAATAAAAAACTCTGCAACATTGCCATTTTCAATTTTTAACTACCTATGTCCTATGTTATACAAAAAATATTTATTTAAACAATTATAATAATGCAAAATACGATACAAATTAAATAAATAACATGATTTCATAGTCAATAATAGTCACATTTCATAAATCTGTTTATCAAACACTGATATTATTTCTATAATAATTTTGGAATTGTATCTCAATTATCTTATATTTTCCACTAATGCTAAATATTTAAAACGTCATATATTAAGGATTAAACTAATATTTATTGCTCCGGAACTAATTTATTAATCGATATAACATTGTCGATAAAGTTGAGTACAGTCACGAATATAGATACAATATCTATATCCGTGGCCCAGCTCACGGCTCGCGGCTCGTAATAAGCCTATTAAATAAGTATCTATAATTTGAACTAACAAAAAATATGACCTATAAATGTGTTATATTAATTTCAAAAGAAGTAACTTATGAGATATTGAATAAATTTCAAACAATATGTCTTATACTCTCGAATAATAATTCATATATATATTAGCTGTTTTTGTTTGTAGGGGGGAGGAACGGTTGTGATTGGAACACGTTTTTTATGTGTACATGTGACAAGGATTTATTGCTAAAAATCCCGGGTGGTCACCCATCCTAGAACTAGCAACACCGGCCGATACGTATACTCAGAGCGTTTTCGCAGTTGAGTGAGTGTACGGATCGCGCCACACCAAGTCACAATAATTCATATATTCATTTAGAAAAATATGAAATTTCCCAGGACTTAAAACCGTTATTGATTTAATTGGTTAGGTTAACTGAAATTTTTTTGGATACCGGTTCTGTTGTTAGCGGTAACCAATTACCGGTACTATATTTAAAATTACAGGTTACCGTTAAGTGATAACCACTTCCAAAAAATGTCGGTTACCGGTAACCGATTGGATACCGGTTTTAAAAAAAAAAATTTGTACTACACCTTTGTACCCGTAAACTTAATACAATATTCGTGTTGTTATAGGAATCAAGCTATTTTTAGATTTCCCAGTACAATATACGATGAGGTAGACCGGGACTATCGACTATCAAGTAGGTACTGTCATTACCAACCAACGATATTTTATGTTATAGATAGGTAGGAAATAGAATTGTAGAATACTAATTATTTGAATTATTATTACAAGAATTTAGACTAGGGAAAAAGAACGAAGATATAATAGTATGATTTAAGAATAGTTTTAAGAAGTTATTATTTATTATAAACCATTAGTAGCTACGAGCGTATAATCATTTATGTAGCGAAAATAAATTAAACATAATATTTTATAGTTCATACGTAACGGTAGTCAGTATTTATAAATACCGGTAATCGGATCTTAACCGGTTAAGACATATTACGTTATTATAACGTTTTATGTTAGCTGAAAAATTGTCACGGTAACCGGTAACCGATAACCGGGAGTACAAATAGGTTTATAATAACGGTAACCGATTATAGGTTCCCCAAAATTCCGGGAAATTACCGGTTTTCGGTAAAAACCGGTAACCGGTTTCAAGCCCTGAATTTATTTAATTCCCTCTTGGCATCCCGTATTATCCCTGAACTCAAATTATTTGTCATTTTGAGCATTGTTGTCTATAATGAATCTATTTGATTGGATTTTAGAACATTTAATACCAAATGAAATTAACCGATGATTTCATAATTCTGATGCATCACCTGCAGCTTTGTAAATATGGGTTATCGTTGATTTTTATAAATTTGTGGAAATATATACCTTTTGAGAAACTTAAATTAATTAAGTGAGTATGTAACATTATAACGTAGTTCGATTTTTGTATTAAAGTATTTGAAGTTATGGAAATATTATGTAATCAAAACCCATTGCCCATTGCTCTAATGTTTCAACTTTTAATTACCTATATCTAGTAATTAATAACAATACTCCTATTTCAGAAAAACGAATGTATTCTAAAATATTCTTACTTAATTAATATATTATCGCTATTCCTAGTATGATTTTTTTAATACTTCGACCCCGTCAGTTAGTTTATTATCACTCTATATATTGTGTTTTGCTATTTTTTCACCAACAGCTACAAATCAATTATTGAATGTACTAACACTTTTATGTACATTGTATCCATACCTTTGTTATAAAATATACGCAATTGCAAAAATCATAGAAAAATTAATTACTCATATATTATCTTATAATAAAAAATATTACGAAAAAATAATACAGTTTTGTGATTATTTAATTGTAATCTTATAATAATATGTACATCTGAAAATTTTAGTTTTTCTCCGATTATGTAGGCTGAGAAAACTTCCAATATTTAAAGAACTACTAACGCTTGTGAATCATTACATTTAAGCAATATTTTGATTCGCCAAATATTTACAAATTTGTAGTTATTAAAAAAAAATTCAAACAGAAACTACCGTTTTATATTAATTCTGTTGTGGTGCTGCAGCAATACCAACAATCGATACTTAAATGGAGAGCACTTCACTAGAAGTTGAAATAATTTATTACAGTTGAATTAATACAATGATATTATGCACTTTATTAAACAGATTCACGAAAATAATTATTAGTGTGCTACGATTAACTCTGATCCTGACTATTGTGAAGGTGCAGCTCGTACAAAATAAATGTAGATCCACGTTTGAAATGGTTCTTAAATTTAAGGCCCTATTTATCTGTTCAGGAAAATTAATGACTTTTATATCCCAGACTCTCATCTAACAATGACAACTAGTATAAATATTTTAGTATAATTTTCTCAGAATAGATACATTTTCTTCGTACTGGATGTCACCACCATTTAACCTTGCATTTCATATTATTGAACAATTTTGAAATAAATTGTGCAATAGTATATATAATTATACCATACTATGATATACAACATATTATTATTATTGATTTCTAAATGGGGGGGGGGGGGGGGGCAATAAAAAATCTTACAAAAATGTAATTTGTATTGTTTTTACTATAACAAAAATAGAAATAATTCATATACCTACTTATTATAATATGACCACGTACAATACTAAATACATCCTGGTGAGATGAATAAAATATTTAACAACTTTTTATTTATAATAATTTTTTGACAACAACTTAATTAATACAGGGTAAATATTTTTAATATTAGGTATTATTATGTCCAATCTACAACTTTCATCCTCCTAGGAGATTTTTAAATAAAAGCAGTCAGTATTATCGCGAGTTATACACATTTAAATTTATATAATTGTATAATATTATGCTGTAATATTGAATTTTCAAACTTTTAAATTTTTTAATAATATGAAAATCAAGATAAATTATCATAATAATTATTGGAGGATATTTCTGAGAATGACCTTCTGTCATCTGACTAATGGTAATACTCTGAACATTGGAAAAATGTTATAAGGTAAATAGTAAATACTAATTAGATATGATAAAATCAGGGCATGTTTTATTTATTCTGGTCGAGCTTACAATCGCCCGTAATCCGCATTGACTTATGGACCCACGAATGTATAGGTACAAATTATAGGTTTAATAAAAAAAAAAAAAACTAAAAAGTGACACTGCAGTGTGAACACAAATAAATGTAAATATTTTTCGTTTGTAATATAATGATGTTTGTTTTGTTCAATGCATCTAGACATTATACAATTGTATTACTTATATTAAAACTACAACTCACAAGTTTCTAAGCTCCTATTTTTTAATTGAAATTAATCCTGGTGCTATTCATATAAATTAGCCAACTACTAACTATTTTCGTTGCAATTATTCATGTATATCGTATATGCGTACAGCTATCCGCTACTATCGAGGCGTAACTAGTGTGCACCGTTGAATTAGTCACTGAATTTATCGTTATACCAGAGGCCAGGAATATTCAATATATATATATATCGTACAGTACTCTTTATAATAAGCCATACAGTACCATGGAGAGGAGGGGACTACGCCTCCATCATCAACCAGGTGCCAGATCATAATATTATATAATACTATGTGTATGAAACCGCCAACCAAACATCTGTCCGACTGTCAAGAGCTGTATTAGAAGCTGATGTAAAAACTGTTGTTCATTATATTATTATAAATTGTGGGAAAAAAAATCAAATACTTAAAGTAAACACTAAACCTTGCAAAGTAAAATTTGAACTATTCGTTCTTTTCGTAGGAATTTGTAAGAATCGATTTGTGATTAAATAAATATAATATTACATTTTATTAGGAATAATTCCTAACCAATTATTGGTATAAAATGTTATTATTATTAAAATTAGAAAATCAAAAAACGATTCCCATAAAACCTAAATGAAAGGCTAATACACTAAAAATGAACTGCACAAAGAACAACTCACTCTACATGTCAACCTAATTAACAACCACTAAACAATTATTGTCAAAAACTTTAAAAAAAATAAGCAAACTTTTGGTTTTCAAAAAACATTAAACAAACTACAATTTACTTCTCTCCCTTGGCTCTGCTTTCCAAAATATATCAATACCAAACATAATATTGATAGTTTTGTTTTACGAAATCTTTTATTGGAAATAAAGTCACGTTAATATTGCAATAATTTAGTTGCGCTAAAATATACACCAAAACGTCAAAAAAATACAATGGAGTTGGTTTTTCAGTAATCATAGTTTCATAAATATTCACTTTCACTCAGTTTGTAGTAGGTACTAGTGTATGATATAGTATACTTAGATATGACATATGCATATAATTATATATTTATATATTCATCACCATACAACACAGTCCAACGTGCGAGTACCTACACAACGACAGCCATACGAACAATCACATTGTGATAAAATGCCCAAAATACACAAGCGAAGAAAACTTAAACAGAAAAAATGTATATTATATTAGTCCAAGCCAACAATTAGATTATATACCCAACTTGTATTTTTTTTTTTTAAATAAACAAATAACCAGAAATAAAAAAAATAAAATAATATTCATACTCAATTGTAGTTAGGTGATTCTGAATGATTTTTCACAGTAAGAAATTCCATTCGACAAATCTATAAATAAAATAGAAAATGTAAAAACGACAAATTTTTTTAATACAGTCTACCATTATTATTCTGTTATGCGCGTTAGACGTTTCGTGTTAGTGTATTTCCCAAGTGTGTAAAATGTGCACAATATTGTACCTCCTCTCAGCGCTAATAATTAATATCTTACCTAATATCATATGACATATGTATTATAATATTATATACTTTATTCTACTAAGTACTCGATGCAGAATAATTACCGTCTGTCAATTATAGACGTGTACTTACCAGTTTTCGAATCTCCGGGCGGTGCCGACGATAATATATTACAATAATTATAAACACCTATTAATATAATATTATATTATATTCGAGGACTGAGAGAATGCATTGAAAATAATATGAACAATTCCGGACACTCGTCTACAACGTTATATCGTGCCGAATTCGAGAGTGTCATGAAATCGGGAAGTATCTATAGCTGCGTGGAATCAGACGTCACCGCGGTCGTGTCCGGAACCTCGATAATGAAAAAATAACAATTCAAAGGCGCATCGATTACCGACGATCGTCAACACTATCGGAGACTAGACAGGACTAGAAAATGTTTCGGTAAACGACGATCAGCTACGATTATAATAATATACCATCACTCACGCCGTGTCGCAGACGGAAAGAGCAACTTGAGAAAAACCGGTGCGTGGACGGGCCCGCGACTGCCACTGTCGAGCGCGTGTTTTCGTGTATATTATTACACTGTGGCGCAGACGAGAGAGAGACACACACAGTGAGAGACAACGAGGGAGAGAGTGACGAATGCGAGAATTTCGATAGTGGCGTACGATAGTGATATTGCAGACACAATCGAATTATTCGATGATCCGGTGCCGTTCGATAATCGATAGTACGAAATGCTTATATTATTATAAAATATTCGGCTCGTTCGAATGAACAATTTTCGAATAATTTCTGTGTAATTGAAATCTATTCGCGGTCACACATACAAGTGGAATAAAATTCGATAGTTTTTGCAAAGTTCTAACAATCGAATATCGTCCTATCGTTGATTAGCGATCTATAATATTATAATAATATTGTAATCTGAAAAATGATTCTCTACCCCGAAAGCATTTACACCTGCTGGTTTCTCGAATAGGCAGACCACGACACTCGCGACTCCCGAGAAGCAAAATATGTAGCATAGAACAATTAATTATATTATTATTCTACGATAATCATAGTCGTGTCCACTCTTTTGGTTCAGTTCATCAGAGCTAGAGGCCGTGTTGAGTTTGGTTTTGTTGTTCAATCCGTCAAGCCGCGTAGGCGAAAATAGGGTACATTTTTTTGGGGGTGGGGGAGGGGGCTAGAATTTTATCAGCAGCACATACCCCGTGCCCTGCACAGGAGCTTCGTTCTCGAACCTCCCCAATTAATGTACCGGCTGGCTACTAACAATACACAAATAAATTCAATTAGGTAGTGAATTAAACAATTTTAATTAAAATTATAAATAATTATATACCACGACACATTAATTCAACTTTTACTCAAATAGTCAAATACAAAATGTACATATAAAGTAATACAATCGTATAAAATAATATTAAATCAATACTTATTTCCAATAAGTTGCTGAAAATGTATCAATAATTGTTTTTGTGTCAAGACTATTAGTTAAATCTCTCTCGATATTTATATCATATCAATACATTTTTAAAATCGTTCTTGTCTCATTGTTGTTCTTTGACAAGATTTTAACCGCCGCATTGAAGAAAATGAACGTTCGCAAGTTGCGTAACTCACGGGTATAGTGAAAGCAACTTTTAGAAATTTATATACATTTGGGTACACATTTTCAATAACTACTTGTTTAAGATATTCAATATTAAAATTTTCTTTAATTTTCACCAGGCGATTTTTGGTAACAATCTATTTTTCTTATCACCAAAAAGCTTATTTCATAACGAGTTGATGAAATATTTTTTTTTTTAATGTGAATGAATTTGGGTTTTTTTTAATTTGAAAAAAAATTTCCCAAAACAAATAAAAAATTTGTTATAGAAAAAAAAATAATTTTTCAAATTAAAAAAACTTCACCAAATTTGTTGATATTTTTTTAAAAAAATTACTAAACATTACACAGTCTTAACTCTAAAAAAATGACCGTAGATAAATGCAATTTAAACTGGTATTAATTTTATATTAACATTTTCTATACACAATAAAATTTTCAAAATATTTTGATTAGTTTTAAACTTTTAGGACTTTTTCAATTTCCAGTTTTTAAGTTTTTTTTTTCATAAATGTCAATAAAATTGTATTTGTTGGGTTAATAAGCTTGAACATTTAACACAAGGCTCCTAATATATTGCTACAATGATATTTGAAAAATATTTAAAATCCTGTCCCAATTTTTTTTATAAGTATTTAAAGTTCGTTTTTTGACAACATTTATAAAATGTTCAACTTTTATGGTTAAGGATTAAAAATTTAAAATAAGGTTCCACGTAAATAAGTTATATTATATAAACTACTTTATTCACAATATTTCATCAAATATACTTAGTAGGTAATATCATAGGCTGTCTGGCCCTCTTCGCTCAGAATCGTTTTTCTTATAAAATGATATTATATCATTGAATTCAAATTTAAGCGACACCCACTTGCCCACCTTTTTTTAAATTATAGTTTATAATATTGTAGTTATAATTTAATACATTTCATGACATGTAAATATGTAATTAATTTTTTAATATTTTCATACAAGTAGGTAACTTATTATACTATGTCTGCGTAATTTCGATTTTTTTTTTAAACAATTGTATTAGGTATATAATATTAAAATATTTAAAATGTAAGTAACATTTGAGTAAGTATATAATATAAATAAAATATAAATTCATTATCTTCCGATTTACAATAATGGTTAAATAGTCGCGCTGTATAAAATAATAAACGTGGCATACCTATATACTTAATATTATAATATGAATATAATTGTTAAAATTTAACTCCTACACCACATGATTATATAATGTTGAAAAAATAATAAAAACTATAACTTATAATTTTATTATAGACCGGTTTGTTTAAAATAATTATTAAATTCAACAGTAAACACTGCTTTTATTTTATTGAATATATTTTCAATACAAGAAAATATATGGAGTATAGTCGAGATGCGTAACCCCCCCCCCCCCCCACAATGCTTTGTATTATTAGCACTGTTAGAATTTTTATTAATATATTGCGCGATTATAACAAAAAACTTTACGTTTTAAATCATTTGAAAAACGTTTCGCAATCACTTCAAATGTGGTATCAAACAAATCGATTAACTCTTGATCTTCATCATCAGAAAGCCAGATACGTTCACAAAATGTTGCATATTTATATCTAAAAACAAATAAACTGGTCAGAATATGTACATTATTATAACATAGCCACTGGTGTATCATTGGCGGAAATCACAGGGGCAGTAATGGTGCTAACCCTGAATTTTAACTCTAGCACCCAGAATCTCGTGATTATCCTTAATAATAATAAAAAATCTTATGCACGTACCATTATCATGGGAAAAGATGAACTATTGGGCTTATCAATTATCCATATAGATAGATATATAGATAGAGGTAGTATTTAATAATCAAACCATTTTAAATAAATATGCTGAAAAACAAGTGAACATTGTAATAAGATTTCTAGTATAATTACAGTGAAACTTAGTTCCATAGTTCTATTATACAACGAACTTCCAATTGACAAAATGTTCTATTGAACAAGATATTTTTGAGAGTCAAACCAAATCAAAACCAAATTCATTTAATTCTATTTAATGAAATTATCTATAATACGAATTTCTTTTGTTGTCCATAAGGGCTATGAAAGTTTCCCCGTATAGGTCTGGTATATTATCGAACTACTTATTTATAAAAATAAAGTAATTTTTTTGCAGAAAATTTTATAATTATAGCTTTGAATTTAATGCTGTAAAAAACTTTAAAAAATGCATTTAAAATCTCAAACAAAGTCACTATAAATTGCACGATAAAACCCGAAAAATGCATTAAAAATTCAAAATATAAAACGTATACAAATCTATCAAGTTGTATAAAAAAAACTATATTTTTATCTGTCTACGAAAATAAAAAAATAATTTATAAAATATGTAAAAAAAGTTTAAATTGACGAGAATTGTGAAAAATATGAAAAATTAAAAATTGGCCTATAAAGACTAAAAAAACTTAAAATTTGGTTTGTTTGTACTTAATTTAAAATAAGTTTTGAGAAAGCTATATGTTTTACAAAAAGTTAAAGAGAATGAATTTTCCTACAAATGTACAGTCTTATATAAAACACCGACTTAAATATAAAATATTTTATTTCATATTATAGATAATATATTAATATATCAAATGCAACTGGTAAATTATGAGGAGTGTGAGTGTTTCCTCTAAAATTTGTTGGGTGCTTAAGCCCCGCCAAATTTTTTTGAGTGATTTGCGCCTATGGCCTAAATGTGATATATCTTTTGTATACACTCACTACGTACCTATCTTTATCATTAACATGCTCAATGTCTTTGACATCGTAGACTAGTAGTACGTAGTATTTGCAGCTTTCCAGAGGAATGGAAAATTGGTCATTTTTTGCATTCTTCAGTCGAAGTTGTCTTCGCTTGTTCGACAAACATATTTTTAGTTCCTTAATTTTACGAAGTATTTTCTTGTCTATTTCGTTTTTTCCTACTGCCAAGCAAACATTTTTTGTTGCAAGTCTCCACCTTGATTGAAAACGATTAAAATAAATATTGTGAGATATTAATAGTATAAAAGCATAAAATATTAATTGGCATAATTTTAGGTAGATATGGGTATATTATCTACTCGACTCGTCTCACTTCTCCTCGGTGCAAGATGTTGTAGGTACCTACCTAACTTTTTAAATTTAAAACAATAAAAAGGAATACTCCGTTCCTGCACAACTGTTTGGCAGATTATTCATGGGTTTGTCGTTTTTTTATATAAGCGTGAATATAAACGAGTAAATGAGCATTTCAACAATACATTTCATTTATACATTTACAATGCCCAAAAAGTTTTATTTTTCAAAAAAATTGTTTTTGATTATTTTTAATTATACCTATTAAAATAAATGTTAACAACAAAAGTCGTTTTGAATATGTGAATTAGTTGCTATATCAACCTGCAGTAGTGACATGACCTAGCATTGAGTATTGTACGAGATAAACATTATACTCAATGATATTACTATATTAGTAATATAGAATGGTATATGTGTATCTATTATAAAATGGTGTAATTAGAGAGAACTTTGATATGATTTTGTTGTAAAAAAAATAAATATATTCTAATCGGAATTTATGGTGATGGCTATAACGCTGTGTTCTCATTACGACGATTACAAATATGAACATAACTGCTTGTAATTTATCGCATATTCAGACGCAATTTGATTTTAAAAAAGTATGGTCAGATTATCAAAACTCACGAGTAGAAATCGTTCTTAGATACTCGTCGTATTCGTCGAGTTAACGGAGGACATAATGCATCTATATTCTATATGAATTATTATAAAGTCACGTGAACGCACATTCCTATTTCAGTAATTCAGCATTTCGAACTGTACATTTTAAAATGATCATAATTTACTTAAAAATAATAATATCAATTAAAAACCTACGTAGGGACCTAGATAATAATCTTAACTTTAAATTTTATTCACTCTAATTTTTAAACCAATAGAGCTACAGCATGACGTGTTCTAATCAGCGTAAAATTTGCTATGTTACCTACTTGTAAGACGAAGACAACACATGCGGTATCACGTCGTAGCTCTTAATACTTAATATAATATGTTACACTAATATATTATACTAACTGTTTGCCAAATTCCAAATTCGTATTGATTTTGTCACGTGCGTTGTACTCTTCCATGTTGAAATATATAAGGCGATTCTTGGTCGGGATAAATACTTTATATTTATAATAATTATTCCAATAGAAAGAGGAACATTTCGGAGTAGGTTTATTCACTAGTTCGTCTATGAAGTTTCCACTCTCAAGTTTTGACAAATATTTTCCAACCATCTTCTAAAATATAACCATGTAAGGTGGATTAACAAAAATAAATGTTAGGTATTGCACAAAATAAAAGTGATTTCGTTCAGCTATCTCAACAAATTTGTATACCAAGTAGATGCGAAAAATAACAGGTGACGAATTTACAATAAATAAAAGTAATTGCAAGCAATTGCCAATTTGTGTAGTTTTTTCGAACCAAATCAATGGCTTCCGCGATTATAGTTATATTAATAATTTTATTAATAATTTTATTTTAAAATAAAAATGACATGTTCTTTTGACCTTGCCCCCCCCTACGGTCAATATTCCTGCACGCGACCTTGGAATATCTTATTCGAACGAAATTGTTTTAATTATTTTTGATTTTTTTAATCATTTAGTACTTTCAACGATAAAATTGTCCGTATAGCTACGAGTACAATGAATACTGTTGAGATAACTATATCTAAACATCTGTTGTAAATTAACATTTTTTTCCTTTTAGATTACCTACCTATGTGGCTATACAATAGTATGGGTATTTTGCTAGCTAGTAGCAACGACCTGGTAAAACAACGTGTTAATTAATAAAATTACTGAAGGAAGTAGAGAAGTGGGGTGAGGAAATTTTTTTCTAGTTATATATTTAGAATAATACAATATGTCAGAGGTATGCCTGAAATATTTTAAGCTTATAAATTAATCACGCTACGTGCCTACGTTTATGTACCTACCTGGCTACCTACCTATGTTATGTTTGAGCTTACTACAGCATTTAAATTGCTCCAATTTGAAGAGCTTGGTGCAACAACTAGAAAACATTTTGAAATTGTTTAGGATGTTTAATTATTTATTCTTGTTCTCAATAATTAAATTTTACTAAATTTAAGTTCAAGGTTTATAAAAGCACATCCTATATAGATGTAGATAATATTTGTTGTCATGGCGTAGGATTTGTCTGATTGTTGCACCAAAATTCAATACAAGATTAGGTACTCCAATTCTATTGAAAACTATACCTACTTAAATACCTGTATATTGGCGCGATCTGATTGTTGTTCCCAAATAAATAATATATTTTTTAAAACGATATCGTCAAAAATTGAATTCACGAAGAAAGGAGTTATTTTGTTGTTGGCTGTTGTTGGCTGCACCAAGCTCTTAAATTCTATGCCAAAACTATATATCGTTATTTATTCAAATTCTGGTTTTGACATTTTTTAAGTAACGATATCGATGCGTAAAAACATTTTACCTATCTACTACTTAATTACTTATCAAAATCGTATTTTTAAATGCTTAGATTTTTTTGTCATTAAATTAATGATATTAGCTACCAGTAGACATTACTGTATTACAGTAGACAGGTAAAATGTAGTACTGTCTTTACTGTGATGATATAATTTTTAAAAATGTTATTAAAAAATTCATACCTTAGGTTACCTTTTTGCAATTTATAAGTATGTTGCGTGTTGCGTCTTGCCCGTTCACCCGTTCAATCGCGACAACGAACACAATATGACGATGATAAGAAGTGTAGATTTAATTAATTGTAAACAGAATAATAATATAATATATAATTTAAGTTAAATAATAATATATTTAAAGAAAAAACACTAACTCAACTATAACAGTTTAGCGTAAAAACTTCTATAATATAGTAACTGTCCACTATTTTCGGGCGTGAAAGTGCGCCTGCATGTTGTAACTTTGTGACTACATTGTTTATCTCAAATCAGAATGACTGAATACGATGTATTTCGGATTCTAATATATAAAGTACCCCCTCCACTGAACAGTATAATTATTAAGATCTGCTTCATATCATTGATTAGAGTGGGTGGTCGAAGGGGAACAGAGTCCCCCTTCTAAATTTTGCAGACTATTTGTAGTTTTAATTCCAGAAATCCGGAGGTCGGATAATATATACAATATTGTATAAGATATGCATACAAATAATACAATAATAAAACAACAAAATAAATAAATAATACAATAAGTATTTTTTGTTTCATAAATGATAATACAACCGTTTAAATGTACATATTAATATTATATTATTATCCCAGGTATTATACGAAACCATATTTATTTATTTCTTTTATTTTAAGAATCAACTTCAAAGGTTATATTAATATAATATTATATTTTAAATATAATACCTAATATTAGGTTACATAAACATTTACATCTTTACATTATAATTGCAAGCTGTTCATTTCAATTTTTTTTTAAGGTAAGAAATTATGTTAGGTGGTTTGAAAATGGACCAATAACTGCTTCAAATCGTCCTGAATGTTAAATTAATTTCTGACTCCCTTGAAGTTTGGGCAGTAGACGCGGTGATGTGCCTGATTGTTGTTTGTGTTGCATGTAGTTTGGGCATAAGGGTGGATCTTTCTTTGCCTTGAGGTGTTCATGTGTGAGTTTAGTGTGGCCAATTCTTAGTTGATTGGGATTACCTACCTATTTTTTTTTTTCTATTTAGATAATTTCTCATTTAGATCTATGTTTTTCGGTCAGAGTTCAACAGAGTGTTTGATTTCCCTTCATTTGAAACTATAGGTATATTTTTGTATACTGAATACTGATTATAATCAGTTTAATAATATCAAGGCTGGGTATTAACGAGTTAAAAGTTAAAATTATGTTAATTAACTCGTTACTTTTTTTTTTCAAATTAACTTTTAACTTAATAAGTTACTTTTATTCAAGATTAATGTGTTAACTTCAAGTTAATTTTATTTCAATAAATCTAAATTAAGTTAATTTTCGTCCGAAGTTATAATGCACATTTTTGAATGGGTTTTTGCTTTGATGTATCATTTTAAATTTCCCCAGTAATTTTCTTGAGCGTAAAGAAAAACTATCTATAATAAACTATATTATATTGTGTCTGGAATTTTTTATTTTTGCAAAATAGCAAATTTTAACTTTACACTAAGTTAAGTAATTATTTTTTTTTTTTGAAGTTAACTTTTAACTTAACGAGTTAACGGAAAAAAATACGAGTAACTTTAACTTAACTCAACTTTATTATTTTAAAATAACTTAACTTAACGAGTTCAAAAAAAATCGTTAACTTGCCCAGCCTTGCATAATATAATCATTAACAATATCATGCCTGGCTGTCTGTGATGTATAATATTATCATTTTTGAACGAGACAGTGGGTAGCTACTATACCAATTATCAGTTTGGTAGAAAGCATTATGCTAAAGATGAGATACCTACCACCTGAGTTTTTCGCAAGTAGTAACACATTTAAATTGTATATATTTGATTTTTATCACATGAATATAAAATATAACAGTAGGTATATGCATTATTATTTATTTATGAAAATTTACAACTTAGGTTTAGGTACATATAAGTACCTACATAAAAATATACGATCAATAATATTTTATTTGTTTGGTTATCAATTATATAGAATTATTATTTTCAGATATTGATTATGATTTAAGAAGAATATTGTATATTATTTATATACTATAGTTTATATACCTAAAATTTTTTATGAAGACAGAAGAATCTAGAGTCAAGAATCAAGGTATATGGCCGATATAGCTTATTACTAAAAGGGTCATTCCCCTACTTGCGATCATGATGTCAGTTTAATATCTGTTATACTCACAGATAGGTATATATAATATTATATACTATCTAGTAAATAATTTCTGCTTATATTGACAATAAATTATTGTACAAATATCTGCACATATTGTAAATACTTTGTTCCTTTAAAACTACATAGGTAGTTATTTAAAAATAATAAAAAGGTAAGAAGGTTATTGAACCTATTTATGGTTCAAAAATGATTTATGAAAAAAAATAATAATAATTCCAAGGGCGCTTTTATGTTTTTAGTGTCTATAGGTTCCCCTACGATTTTTCCCCACTTTAAAAACTACTTCTTAGACCGGAAATCTCACAATTCGACAACGACCTTGTTTTGTTTTTCATGTGTGCGGATTTCTAAACCGGTATGACACATATGTTCAGAAATCACAATGTAAATTGCACAGAAGATCTTCTCTGCATCGTGCTAAATTGTAACCGGCACACTATTTAGTAGGTATACCTCAGTATCTGGTACATTGGATAGGTTCGAGATTTGTACAAACAACTTTTAACAAAAATAAAATCTTTTGATAATACATTAATTGTTTTTTGTTTGAATAGTTATTCTAAGTTTAATTATTACCTAGTACCTACCTATATTGTACAATAACATATCAACATTCTTACGTTTATAGTAGGTAATAAGTTTGGGAAAAATCCTATTTGGTGTTATGCTAATCGTACGCCAACTCGAATTGTGCAGGATAACAAAACTTAATATTTACGTTTCTTTAGTTGGTGGGAGTGAATGAACAGATTTGAATGCGAGGTACATTTGAATTAAAATAATAATATATTTTGTTAGTGTTTACTTAATACATAAAATAATAATTTAACATGGCTTCAATGTTCCTCATATTGTATTGTAGTCATATCAGATCACGGCCATATAGATATCTTTATGGTCGTGTGTCAGATCGTATTGTAATTTTCGATCAGTTTTATAATTAACAAAAATTAGAATATGTTCTATACTTGGAAAAACATTTTTAGGGCGGACGAGGATTGAATCAACATCACAGACCATGATAATTGATATTATAAACTAAAATACTGGAGGGGGATAAAATTGGGGACTGAGCTGGGGGTTTCCGTCTTCCGCTAAAATGACCCTCGTCCGTTATCACCATTCCGCCAAACGTTATATTCCGATTTTCGCCAAACAAAATTAATAAATTATTTGAGATATTTTTTGAGAACCCCTGAACCTTAATCCTTCAACTAGGATAATGATTACAATGTACGCGCCTCACCTTGTATTACAGACGACACGTCATATTGATCATATTAAAATATTAAATGCATATAAAATTAAACGAATAGTAGGTATACCTAAACAGTATAAATATAAATATTAATAATTAGAAACATCATAAGTTTCTCGTCAAAATAATAAATTAAATTATAAAAATTAAAACCTCATAATAAAAGACAAAAATTCAAACATATATTTTTAACACATTGAATATTTATTATATGAAGAATACATTCGTTTAACAAACTCGAACCTAACTTATATGCCCGCATGAATGCGTTTTTGCTGAGCCCTCCCCAAGCCCCCCTAATGGCGCATTTGAACTGCAGTAATATTCGGTGATTGTATATGGTTCAAGTACGGACCTACGATACCCACCTATACGTCTTATTAGGTTAGGTTAGGTTACCTAACCTAACCTACATGTTATATTAAGAGGACGTCGCACCCGCACATGTTGTCTCCGTCATACACACGTACGGCATAGCAAAAACGTTTTGGCGCGGGAAAGAACTGAGAAGGCTACATTCATAAGCATAACTAAGAAACGAAATTTTCGCCACATATAAAGAACTGTGGCTGCGCAATATCGTTTTTTATTTTGTTGATATCACTTTTACGAAAAAAGTTATTATTGTTTCTAAATCAATTATTATTTGTGTTTTTCAAACTTTTCAAAATAACTTATTTTTAAGTTCCGATAACGAAAAAATAAAAACGATATTGCACAGCCAAAGTTCTCCTTTTTGTGTGGTGAAAATTTCGTTTCTTAGTTATGACTGTAACGTTCTAAATTCTTTCCCGCGCAAAACAGTTTTTGCTATGTTGCACATTAAGAGGACGCCACACGTTGTGTCTCCTTCTTACAAATGTACAACATAGCAAAAACTGTTTTGCGCGGGACGACTTTTATCTTTCTGTGTTTGTAGTAGTGGCTCCAAAATTGCTGAACATATAGGGTAGAACATTATCTATGCAACAGCGTGCCTATATTTTAGATGACATAAATACAATAAAAGTTATTTGCTTCTAAACATTTGGTTTTTTTTGGTTTTTTAATTTGCTTATAAACGATGATTGGATACTGCTATCCACGCTGTTGCACAGATAAAGTTCTTATTTACGTGTTGCGAAAATTTGGTAGTTCTACAGCAAATATGGTGCGAGAAAAGTTGTCCCACGCAAAACAGTTTTTGCTATGTTGTACATTTGTAAGACGAGGACGACACATGCGGGTGTGACGTCCTCAAGGCCCCTGCAAATGTGTCATTTTTAAGGAGTTGCGTTTAGGTAATTATTTCGTTCCTGCGACCACCGCCATCCTGTTTTTACTTATAACAAAATTATGATGTAAATAAAATGTGATCAAAAGAGCCAAGAGGTCAAGAGGCTTTAGCATGTAATTCTGCGCCACAGTCACGAGGTGGCATTAACCGTCTACCCCCTTCGAAAAGTTGATGGAACTGCGTCAAAATTAAGCGCTTCAGCTCGCCACTGTTTGTGTGTGTATACTCCCCTGACATCACCCGCGAACCGCATCAATTTACAATTCATTGTTATTTCTTATCTGGTTTATGGTCGCACGCACGCACATGCACAAGTCATTTAAAGTCATTAGATCAAATTAATATTCAAAACCATGAAATAGCCGTCGCACTGACAAAAATTAAGGTAATTATAGAGGTTCGATTTAAAAAATGTAAAGATGTTTGTGTTGGAGCACTTTTTCAATTTTAGAAAATTCTTGACGAGAATAAATATTTTAAATTTTATAAATTTTTAAATTTTTAATATTGAATATATTCAAAAATATTTAAATATCTAAAATATAAAAAATATGCTCCGACCAATGCAAAGTAGACTTGTTGACCAAGTAAAACATCTTTACATTTTTTAAATCGAACCCCTAGAAGTACTTTAATTTTTGTCAGTCGCTAAGGTTGTTTTGATGAAAAATTAATAGGGTTTGCGGGGGCCTTAAGACGGAGAGACACATTCGGGTGCAACGTCCTTAATGGATTATTAATATTTATTATTTTCTAGTGTGCAAGACACTGGTAATTAATTATTAATAATCATAATAGTGCGGGTAATTAT
Source organism: Metopolophium dirhodum (assembly GCF_019925205.1). Lineage (NCBI taxonomy): Eukaryota > Metazoa > Arthropoda > Insecta > Hemiptera > Aphididae > Metopolophium > Metopolophium dirhodum. The sequence continues at coordinate 790,184 of NC_083566.1, read as the reverse complement.
ATATTTGTAGAATGTTTGGCTTGTACAACATCTCCTCCATGGAACTACTTATTTTTTGCCGATTCGAGTCTTGTACGTGAAGACAAAACTTGATAAACAAAAAAAAATTAGTCATTGCAGTTGCTCTAAAACTATTGATAGAAATATACAAATATACAGAAATTATTTTCGTAAATACCAAATTATAATTAATTTTTACTAGATAATCTTGATAAGTATAAAAAAGCCTTTTTATGTCACGTCAATATAGTAAAAGTACCTTAGTTATATGTAGCTTTAGGTAGGTAGGTACCTACCGGCTGGCGGCAACCAGGTTAGGTTAGGTTACTTACACTTGCACTAAAAATGAAGAATCTATCTAATATTTACATAAATTATTTTCGTGAATAATTAATACTGGATAATCTTGATATTATAGTATTATATATAAATTCGAGATAGGTACCTAGTAAACAGTGCCGCAGCATCCACCCGGGCAGCTGAAGCAATGCCCCCCCCCCATTGCTATTTTGTGATCCCTATTTATAATTTTCACAATTTTTAATTTTTATATTGATAAATTGATTATATTAAAATATTGATGACGCGGACTAAAAATTGTAGTCCGTCATTGATTTATTATTATCGTTTATAGCTTGTACAATATTTTTAATACGGACAGTTACAGTAGCAACAGCTAAAAGATCATTCTCAAAATTAAAAATCATAAAAAGTTATTTAAGAAATTCATGTGGTCAAAATGGACTTTCAAACATTGCTATACTCAATATAGAACAAAAACGGAAAATGTATTACTTTATTCTAATATATTCTAATGAACTTATTCTTGCATGTGTTTTTATTTATAATAAATTAATATGACAAATATTAAGAAGTGCAGTTCTTTACTAAAATATGTATGAAAAACTTTTTGATAAAGGTTATGTTTGTTTGTTGAATTTTATCTAACTGACACCAATAAATTTGTTGACTAATTTAAACCCTGGTTCAGTGGTGCTAGATAGTGGCCCCTAAATAATCTTTTGTCCTAGGGCTCAATAATTCTAGTTGCGGCACTGCTAGTAAAATCCATTTTTGAAGTACGTAGTTTATATGTGGCCAATGACGCAACTAGTCCAAACATTTGTGGTGGGGGAGGGGGACTGGAGCCCCACCATACATTTTATTAAAAAGTAACATGGTGGAGCTTTGCCAACATAAATAATAATAAAAACAAAATAATTTTTTTTACTCTAGATTTCATTTTTATTTTATATTATCACTAATAAAAGTGTTCATAACGTGTTGCAAGTCTAACTCAACAAATTTAAAATCAGATGTATTATCAGTTACCTACCTACCAATTTTTTTAAAAAAGTTATAAAAAGTTAGTAAACTTACCTGCATAATATATACTTTTAACCAAGACTAAATATGGACTCTAATATTAGTTATCCACGATAGTCAATAAATTATAAGACTAGACAGCAAAATATAAATGCACTTTACAAAACACCGTATAGGTATTAAACAGGTAAAAATTACAAAATGTCTGTTCTATGAATTCATGCCTATTGTGGAATATCGTTAGAATTTTTGTAAACGTTGTCGTGACGTTGAAAAAATTAGTTTTAAAAAAAATCCCAGAAATTGAAAAATTAAAATATCAGTGAACTGTAAGCACTTGTTTATGAAACAATGCTTATAGAAGATGCTGACAAAAAACAAAAAGTTTAGTCGTAACGCTGACCAAATTGTAGTGCATTGAATAACAATCTTGTTGAACATGACGCCAATTGGCATTTTAGCAGCGAACGTGTTGAGCAAACAATGGTATAAAAATAATCCATAAATAATATAAATGAGTAAATATTTTTTTTTTATTTTCAAGCAGTTGATTTAAATATTATACCTATCATTTGTTCATTCAAATTAAATGAATCTAAATTTATTTATTTTATCAAAATGTAAAAATTTAGATGTCACAAAACTTAAAAATAAAAATACTTAAGTATTTAATATAAAAATGTTTACTTATAATGATAAATTATTTTTATTTTTATTTAAAAATTAGTATAAAAACAACTTTTGTTGAAAAGATTTTGAATCTGAATTTTAATTAAGGGGCCTGCACGTGACCTGTTTTTTTGCTCAAAAACATGCCTTACAGGAAAAACTCTCACGCCACGTAAAGTGATCTGATTTTGAAATTTTTATTTTTTAAAGAGAAACACTTCTTACAGGTTGCATTGGACTTGGATTTTAAAAATTCTATTTCTAAACCATATAATACGATTTTTAATATGACCAATTTTCACAAGATTTTGTTATTTTTATTATAATTGTTTTAAGCAACAAAATTAAAAATCAAAGTCCAATGCACCCTGTAAAAAAATATCCCCTTTCCAACGAAAAAAAAAATTAATCAAATCAGACCTCTTAGTGGTCTTTAGCGTCGTTTAGTGGTCCGTAAAGCATGTTTTGAGCAAAAAATCACTAAATATTTATCAAGTTAACATCACTTTCTTAATACAGGTTTAAATGATCCATAATTTATAGTACAATTTAAAATAAAAGATAATAAAGAAAAATATTACAGATAATTATTACAAATCAATCTTCGGCTCCTAATTTTTCCATATCATCTGCATTGTCGGTATTCAAACATTCAATAGGTTTACAAAAATGTTCTTCAATTTGTTTCAATACAAAATGATCCGAACTACCACTTACAAGGTTAATAGCAATACCTTTTTTACCAAAACGACCAGTACGTCCTATTCTGTGTAAATATGTATCAAAATCAGGATCGCGAGTGACTGTCACAGGCAAATCAAAATTAATAACAATTGTGACTTGCTCAATATCAATACCTAAAGTAATAAAATATAAGTTTAAAATAAATAAGTAACAAAATAATGATGCTTATTACCTCTAGACAATACGTTTGTAGTAACCAGAACTTTTTCTTTTCCTTCGCGGAAACGGTCCAAAACAGATATTCTTTGTTGGACTGTGAGTTCACCAGATAATAAAGCTACAGCATGTCCTTGTTCTGCCATTTGATTAACTAACCATAAAGCCATTTTTTTTGTCTAAAACAAAAACAAAATGTTATTAAATAATCTTTTTTTTTTTATTTTTAAATAAAATATACAATCTGGTTCCCTGGGGGAACAATAAGAATATGGGCTAAAATATTATATTAACCAGTAGTGACACTTCCTATATTAAATAATCTAACTATGAATTATCATGCTGTAATATTTATTACTAAAGATATAAATTATTTATATAATAATAATTATATAAAATAGTTATTGTTCATGACCAACACAACTCCTGCTCAATGAAACCAAATGAGGTGATAGGAAAATACCTGTTGCCATCCATCTGATTTTATTAATTAATAAAAAAAAATTTATCTTGGTAAAAGACAGGTTTGTTGTTAGATATTTTCTGCTCTAAAGCAAAAATTATATTCAACTTTACGGCTTCAATTTCTTTAAAAAAATTAAAAGGCCGCTCTAAAGCAGTGCATAACTATTTTGTACCCTAGCGACGGGCCTGGTTAAACGACTAGTATTTATATAGGTACAACGTTATACAGCATATTACTTTATTTAAAAAGGACTAAATTCAAAGTTGCCAATAACAAAAATAATACTATCAACAATGTTTATAGCAAGATTAGAATTAAGGAGACCAAACTTAAGTTTACAAAATCAGCTAACCAAAAGCTCAAGGTTATTTTGCCACCAGCAGTGGGTCATTTGATATGAGGGCTAAGTTGTATCATAGTATACAAGCCACAAGATGTAATAGAAAGACGCGACAAATGAAATAACTTTGGTTCTAATCAATATTGAAACTTTTATGTATATATTTATAGATGCGTACACTAAAAGTACAATATAAACATTAATTTATTTTTTGATACTAAAATTATTACATTATTTTTGGAAAAATTAAAAATAGCAAATTTTTAAATCTAATTTTTGGACAAATTTTGATGGTAAAAACGTTTATTTGGGTAAGCCTAGAAGTTTATTTCTAAGTTTTAAAATCGATATTTCTTTGGAGTATATATCTACCTATATAAATATTAATATAAAACATGATAACATTTTCAAAATAATTTTTTTAACTAACAAGTATATTTCTTAAATTATTTATTATCCATATAATTGTTCTCATTTGTTTAATTAGTATCAATTTATTATCTTAGTTCGTCAGGGTTTTCTGTTACACCCTGTATAGTATAATAAGGATTATAATAGATGTTTTTATTAGTTTTTCATAAGAAATAATAAATCATATATAATTCGAAAAACCAAATAGAAAATATTATATAATCCCAATTATACTATATAGTTTATGGTAAAACGTAGCCCTACTATTAACCAGGAAGAATGTGATCCTGGTGGCAGAATAACAGTTCTCTTTTTGTTAGGTCTTCTTATTCCTAATCTTCATGGTATATAGAATATAAATTGATCAAATTACAAATTTTAAAACTTTATAAAAGGTCTTAACAGATTTCTTGTGAGTGATTCTAGCTTTATTTTTTTTTTTTAATTAACAATTTATTATTATCAAAAATTCAAAAATGTATGTTTAATTTGAAACTTATATCATTGGAAGCAAAATAAAATTTAAATTTGTTTTCAAGAAATACATCTAAGGGTCATGCTTACAATCTCCGGTTAAAGTTAACCCGACACTTAACCGGCCGAATTCTGTTGGTAATAAAATCTGTTATCAGTCTGTTAGCGTTTCCGACACTTTACCGGACATTGTAAAAACAAACGGCCGTAAAACTGTCAATTTTCTACTTACAACTTACAAGTGTGATGTCAATTTTTAAATAAATGTTATAAAAATGTTATATACAATAATATATTTTTTATACCGTATAACTTCTGACAAAATGGCAACACTGAAATTTATCTTTTTCTTATCACTGAGTAGTATAAATTACAATATCATTATTTTGGATATTATAAGTAGTTATTAGTAAAATAATTATGTATTGAACAATATTTGTTTTTTCTAAAAACTTAACATTTATTAGTGAATATTTTTTTAAGGTGAGATTTGTTCATTGTATTTATGTTTTAGTATGAAACTACATTAGGTATACTGTATACTTCAATTGACGTCACCTACCTATTGTAAATTATTTTATGCCGTGTTACTTATTTATTTTATGTAACTTAAGTGTATATTTTAATAATTATCACATCAAACATTTTAAAATTTAAATTTAACAAATATAATTAATTGTTGTTAGGTATTATTATAATATAAGAACAACATAATATGATGTGTATATAATGAAATTTATTATTTTAATTTTTAGGTTAATTTTATAAAATATGCATAACAGACTAAAAGTACGTACAACTGAAGCACAAAAAGCCGCTGCAGATCGAGAAAAAGAAAAAAAACTTCAATTATATCGAAATACTATCAATGATGTATTTGAGCGCCGATCTCGTAATGAATATGATGTTTTAGCATTGAAATCATCTGAAGGACTATTACGATCTAATCCTGATATTGTTACTATATGGAATTATAGAAAAGAAATATTACTACATTTGAAACCATCTGAAGAAATAATTAATGATGAACTTTATTTAACTGAAAAATGTTTACAAGTAAATCCAAAATCTTATTCAGCATGGTATCACCGAAATTGGCTACTTGATAATGTAGATCCTAATCCAGATTGGAATAGAGAATTGCAACTATGTACAAAGTATTTGAAAATAGATGAACGAAATTTTCATTGCTGGGATTATCGACAAATTGTTGCATCTAAGTGTCAAGAACCAAATGAAAATGAATTGAAATTTACTATGGAAATGATTGAGTCAAATTTTTCAAATTATTCTGCATGGCATTATCGATCAAAACTTTTTAGTGCTGCAGGAAAAGATGAAGAATCTACCAAAATTTCAGAATTATCATTGGTGGAAAGTGCAGCATTTACTGATCCTTCAGACCAAAGTGCATGGATATATCAGCGATGGCTTATAGGAAAACTAGAACCATCCAAATTTATATACAAAGTTTCTCAAATAAAAAATGAAATTTATCTCATACTAAACAGAAAATTACCAAATAATTATAAAATTGTTGGATTAGGAGAAACAAATTGGGAACAATGTGATACAAAAATTTGGTATAAAAAACTAGACAATGTCGACAGTACCAAAATACAGATTATTGATGAAGTAAACCAAGTAATAGATAATCTTTCAATAGATAATGTTCAACAAAATATTTTTAATCTTAATATTAGTGAACAGCTTCGACTTGTTTTAAATGGACAACTGGACAGTTTACGTCAACTGTTGGATATGGAGCCAGAAAGCAAATGGGCTTTACTAACTTATGTGTTACTTCTTTACACATTAAAACCGAATAATTATTTTAAAAATTGTCTTAGAAACATTAAATTATTAAAAGAATTAGATACAAAAAGGAAAAATTATTATCATGACCTCGAAAGCCGTTACCAAATTGAACATTGGATTTCTAACAATAATAACAATAATATGGATAGTGTTAATTTGAAAGGATATGGATTAACAGCATTTTATCATATGCACATGTTTCTATTTAACAAAAATATTGATTTGAGCGATAATGATTTATCCCACAGCAATTTAAATCATTTAAAATATTTAATTATGTGTGAACATTTATCACTGAAGAATTGTAAACTGGCAAACTTGGATAATTTTCCTGCTCTAAATAATCTAGAAGTTTTGGATCTGAGAGAAAATAAAATTCAAGAAATTTCATACAAAGAGCTAACAAAATGTAAATCACTTAAAAAAATTATCCTTGATAAAAAACAAATAGCTCTTGATAAAATATTACAATGTATCAATCAGTCTACTAATATTGAAATAATGTGATTTTTAAGTATAATTAGATAAGACTTACGACTACAAAGTACATATAAGGCCATTAAAATTATATGCTTATATATTATTTCTATTTTATCTTATTTATGATATGATCTAATTTTTATTAACATAATAAGCGTAAATTGTGGGATTGGGGGTTGGGCAGATGCCTAAAATGCCTAAAGCATAATGAATAAAGTTAATTGAGATTTCTAGCTCCTCCCAGATTTTTAACCAAATTTTATTATGTCAATGAATAACATCTTAGAATATATTAGTTTATACAAGTATATAAAACTTTATAATTTTATAAATAAAATTATTTTATTTTTATCAATATTGAATTATTGTAATTTATTAGACAATATAAGTTTTAGGTTGAAGTATGGCTTATGGGTTTTAAAAAAAATGACTTAGTCGAATACAAAATTATGATAACAAATAAATATTAAATATCCCATGTTGAGAGGTATTGGATCATAATATATTTTTTTGAAATACAGAATATTTCAAATAACATGTTGTAGGTAATACATTATTTATGAGTCCATCATAGTAACAATAATTGATGCTACTGTATTAAGTGATAATAAGAAGTGTAACATAAAAACTAAAATGCATCTTACAATATAATATGTCATATTTAGGTAGCCAAAAGGGATGTTTATGTCAAAAATAAAAAGATTTAATAAGAATTACAAATGGACAGTTTTTAAGAGTTAAAAGGAGGCAATTTTCAATATGTATGCATGCAGGTCTTGTATATATATATATATGTGTAGTAAGTGATCATTAGTGTGTGTGACTGTGTAAAAGAAATAGCGGAGTGCTCCCACAAGCACATGTACAAGTCACCGTATTGGTGTTGCACGAGTGAATGGTAAATAACGTATGTCAAGCAACAACTATACTTGTGAGTACTTTTTGTTAATTCTAGTATCTTACCAATGGACCTGATAACACGATAAGATTTCTCAAAACTGATTTGAATTTGTTAATATGTCTACTTGAGATCAAGAAGACCACTTTTTTAGCATATAACATCAATAAATTTTGTTTGAATATTTAAAAATTTAAATGTTAATTATTTGAAAATTAAATTAAATATCTTAGAATGTGACAGGGTCGATATCTCTAGTAGACATACATTTTTGTAAATTTTAAATATTCAAACATATTAACGAATTGAAATCAGTTTTCAGAAGTCTTATCGCGTTAACAAGTCCATTGGTACGATTGACAAAAGATTGGTACATATTGGTTGAATTAATTGTTCATTTGCAATTACCTTAAGGTAATTTGATACAGTGATTTTCTGTTTTTGTCTAACACACACGCGTCATAGTATTTTAGACGTGTTTTTTTGCCAAACATACCAATTGATCTAATGAAGCAATAAGAATTCTAAAAACAGATTTGAATTTGTCGTCAAGTCTACTTGAAATCAACTTTCCCACATTTTTGATTTTTTGATTTTAACTTCTCCAAAAATAAAAATACAAATTTTTTAAATACTCTTTTTTATTTTGACATTTTTAGGAATTGGGGGGATAATATCAAAAATGTGGGAAAGTCAATTTTGACTTGACGACAAATTCAAATCTGTTTTCAGAATTCTTATCATTAGATCAATTGGTGTGTTTAGCAAAAAACACGTCTAACATACTATGTCACGCGTGTTAGACAAAAACAGAAAATCACGATATCGAATTCCCTTAAATAAACATATTATTTAACTCTGCAGGTATCATATTAACGTTTCATAACTAATTTGTTCCAAAATGCCACCTTTTAAGTTAAGTTCTATCTCATTTCAAAATCATTCTATAAATGTACATTTAATTGAAACTTATAGAAATTTAAGGTAGCCATCAAGGTAAAATAAATATAAAAAGAAATATATTGATTGGTTGATTTTGTGGGCCATTGATGCATAAACGTGTCAGTAGGATTTAACAATAATCATCATTGACTAAACATATTGAATGAGCAGTGGTGTGTCAACACATCAGCGGTCTTGAATGTAATAAAGATAAAAATTATTAGATGCAAAATATGTAACTTACTTAATTGTTTTAAATTAGATGAGTACTGACTAAATAGATTAAAAAATAAGAAATGAAATATTTAAAAAAAATATTAAAAAACGTAAAACAAAATAGGTTTGATAAATAATAATAATAATAATAATAATAATAATTCATTCAAAATAAATTTTAGAAAGTGGCTAATAATAACAGATAATTAAATTTATATCCTTTATAAATTTAAATTATTCAATTTTTCTTTATGATCAATAAATAAATGCTTAGATACAACATAATCACCAATGCACAATGAAAAACGGTTATTAACTTATATTAATATTTTGCTTTAATTACCTGACAAAAGATCATAGCCTGTCCAATAGTCACTCCTCCATAAATATTAACTAATGCATTGTATTTATCTTCTTTATTGTTGCAGTTAACATAATATTGTCTGATATTATCTAATGTCTCTTCCTCACGTTTTAATCTTATGATGACAGACATAGGAGCAATAGCATTGGCAAACCTCATAACATCTTCTGTATATGTTGCCGAAAAAAACATCATTTGACATGTTTCTGGTAGTAACCTTTACATGAAATTAAAATTTTTAATTTAAATAAAAATGTTGGTTAGAAGAAGTTTTACTTTCTAATGCGGAAACTTTGATCTTGATGACCTTGGGTGTCAACCATAATATCAGCTTCATCTAACACAAATACTTTAATATGTTTTGGGTTAAAAAATTTGTACTTTGTTGCCCAATCCAAAACTTTTCCAGGTGTACCCACAATTATTTGTTCCTCTATTTTGGAACCTTTATCAACTAAAAATTAATAATATATATAATACTGTCTTAACAATTAAGAAACTATACACAAAAATACAAACCATCTTCACCGCGAACAGCATACCTTAACCTAATGTTTGGACAGTAGGTAGACATTTTTGCTGCTACTTCCCCCGTTTGAATAGCCAATTCATACGTGGGAGACAAACAAACTACCTACACGAACATTTGGAAAGAATTAAATAACTAAACACACTATTTGCAAAAGAATTTAGTCTAAATTACCTGTGGATAATGCAAATCCGGATCAACTCTACTTAACATAGCCAAAACAAATGCTGCTGTTTTTCCAGTACCTGACTGTGACTGAGCAATCAAATTTTGAGGCCTATAATGTGCAATAAATTATATATTTTAGTCTCTGTGAATAACAAAACCCAAAAATATATATTAGTTAATAGTTAGATAAACTAAAATATCAATTAAATCAAATTTAGATTAAAATATTGATATAAACAAAGACAATTTAGTTGTCTAACAGTGGTTTGAGTTTATGTTGTGTGCAATATTTTTAAGATATATAGACTTACGGATTGGCCAAGAGTAAAGGCAATGCAGTCTCTTGTATCTTTGACGGTGCATTATAACCCATTTCATAAACTCCTTTAAGCAAATTTGGATGACTAAAAAATAATGAAAACAAAAACCCAACAATGGCATACATAATAAATATTTTTAATATAATCTTTATTTATATTAAAATACAGAAGAAACACGTTTAACCGTCATCGTTCAAAAAACAGCCTATACAACACAGGTCTTACTTCTCCGTAAAATATATACATTTAAGGCTGATTTTCTACTAACCGAAATAGTCTCAGTCCCAACAGTGACGGTTAATCGAGTTTTTAGTGTAGTTAAATTTTGGAAATCTTACAGTTTAAGTAACTCAAATGATTTGATTGAATATAATGGTGATTTTGGGTCCCGTCTTTGCACCTCAATGTCATGTTTAGATGTTATAAGACCAGTACGTACAATTTTCTGCAATAAAGATTTTTCAGACGCTGGCAATTCTTTGTCATCTTCGGTAGAAGTGTTGCTTTGAGTTTCCGCAGTTGGATCATTTGAGTCTTTGTCACCCAGGTGTGCATTATTAAACTGTGTACAAGAATTTTTTTTTTTTAAAAGGTGTATACAATTTTCATAATTTAAATGAAATGTCGCTTTAGAACAAATAAAAGCCTGTACTTACGTTTTTGGTGATTGATTCCATGATTAAAAATACTAAAAAATAATAGTGGTAAACCTAGGATGAGTATCTGTGAGTATAGGAAACTTCGATTACGCAAACGGAATGACTGTGAATTATAGCGTATCGCTCATGACTTGAGACTTACAGTCTTACAGTCACCTACTGGTCGTATACCTGTTAAGAAGTCAAAACTAGAAAGTGAATTTGAATTTCGATTTCAGTGTTATTGCTTGTATCGATTACCGAATGTATAATGTATTATCATATATTATTATATTTAGCAGAGAATAGAGATATGTACCAATTTTCTAAAATCTTCAACCGACATGAAAACATGAAATAAATTATACAATCTTTGTTTTGCTGTTATCAAACCGCCGACACGAGCGTTTTATTGTAGGTTATACCGCGGTGACTGTGCTGATAATGTTGTGGCGGGAACCATTTTTAAATTTCAATGACTGATCAATAGACAGTATCAAGGGGATTGGAAGCAGCGTATTTATTTCATCAATCATTTTTTAAGAGTATTTCTACTTGTTCAATACTGTTGATGTATTTAATATTACTCTGTAAGCCAATTTCAGATGGTTCTATTTTTTTTACCATTTATATGTATTATTATTTCATCTTCTTGTTAGTAACAAATTAAATAAATACTTGTAAGTTATAACTATCATAAAATATAGAATTTAATATATTATTAGACATATTAGTATTATACCTTTAGTTATAACGATTCTCTTTTCAACATACTCTACATAATCCAAACGAAAATTATTTAATTTATGAAAAGTTATGTACACATTGTTATCTGATGAAACCTAGAGTGAAGTCTAGTAAAGTTACGTTCACACGCCGATATCATTAGTTTGAATTTGGTAGGTACCTACCTTGACTAACTTGCCAACATTTTGCAAATCTCTGTGATTTTTTTTCATCATGAATGACCCCCGCACACACACTATATATAGAAATCTGTATGACTGTGCCCCCGGCACTAATTTACCTCAGGTCTGGATATGCAATTGCCTTAGATTATATTATATTATTTTCTTGTATTTTTGATCTCGATGGCCCGGGTCCTACTTGTTCATACACTCATTTTTATGGACTATATAGTACAGGTCAGGCGTAATCGACGACTCGGTAACATCAACGATACCTATAGACAACGAAGCTGCATATTATGATATATTATATGGTACTTAGTAATACTTTATGCGTGGGTATGTGCGGCATATTTTGGATCCCGATTTTAAGTACTAAAAGTACCCAGTGGCGTGTCTAACTGCGGGTATGGGGGGTGATCTTACCTTTAAATTGTGTAAGAGGTAAATTCACACTTAATGTTTAAACTAACGGAGCTAACCCGCCTTAACCTAAATATGTTCTGCCGAGTGTACAATTTGTTGCGTTACGCACTGGCATATAAGACAGCAAATGCCGGTGTATAACGTCCTCTTAAAATACCAATCTACTCCTTTCAGTGGTCGTTCATACCATAGTCGGAAATTTGCCAAAGTTTTAGAGGGGGCTAATAATTAAAAATACTTTATTGCATATCAAAACCGCTCTCTGCACTTGCAAATATAATATTGTGCAAAACTAAACATGATTTATTTTAAACATACCTACTATAGGTGTTATACATTTACTCGTACATACTATACTTGAATTTTAACTTAAAATTTATAAAAAAGTTAATACTAGTAATACAAATTATAAATAAAGAACAAAATTATGATATATAAGTATAATAGTGATTTAAGTGAATATATTCTCCAATTTGTTTGATATTATTATAGGCTCGACAGGAATCTGATAAAATGGTCGATCCAACGCTCGTATACGATCACTAACAATTGGTAATAATTAATAACGATTTTTCCGACCGATCGGGTACACATAAAACGAAGCCCTAACGTTGTTCTCACGACATATGCCACCAAAAACCCATTATTTTTAATTTTTTAAATACTGCAGTATAAATTGTATAAAAGATGATTAACACATCGAAAGTACGATAAATATAAGTGGCGGGAAATACGTGGGTGCGTGCAGCGGGTGTCAACTAAACCAGTAAGTAGGTACCATGGACGGATAGGCCATTTTTGGCCCAAAGGGGAAATTATTAAAAGGGGCCCCCGGCCACATGAAAAAAAAGAATGTATAACAAAACACCACTTTTTTAAGTAATTTATTTATTTTTAATTTTAAAATAATAACATTCTATCAAATACTGGGCTCCTAGCTCCTAATTTATTAATGATGTCTTCAGAATCAAATTTGTTCAGAATATCTTTCTCTACATTCATTAACAACATACTCTCTATACATTCAGACCTATAGTATTCCTTAAATAATTTTTTACAAATTTTAATTTAGAAATTGTACGCTCACATTCTACTTGTGTGATGGATAAAGTAAACATAAATGTATATGCAAAGTGGAGGCCACGATATATTGTATTTGCGTATAAATTATATTTCACCAACACATTGTAGTTGATAATTTATAGATATAAGATTATAATATAATATATTTCAAATTTCTATTGTAATTATATAATATTATTTGATTTTATCTTTATTAGTGACATTATGAATATTAATTTGACATACTCAATAGTTTACTATACACAATGATCTCCAAAACTACTAATAAACTACAAAAAAAAAAAACTTATTTTCTCATACATAATATATGTATACACTGATACTAGGCATACGAAAATGCCAAATAACAAACTAATACGCAGGCAACGCCATGTCGGGACAGCTAGTATTAATATAAATTAATGAGCCATTGCATTAACCATAAAAAGGGCCCCATTGTCGAAATATGAAGGGGGGGCCCACCGGGAAATGCCCGGTTTCACAGTAGGCCTATCCGCCCATGGTAGGTACCATTTTTTTTTGCAAATGTATCTAGTACGACCTCTATCAATTGATTTGGAAATATCATTTTCTATGCTATAGTTAAATTGTTGAATCTATTTTGCAACATAGATGACCTCCACCGTGTTTTCATTCTTCTCATTGCTGAAAAACTACGTTCACATGTAGACGAACTTATGGGGAGAGTGAGTGCAACTTGCATAAGCTTATATATCTTTTGCCAGTTTAGTTTTTCACAACACACATTACTGATTCTGATTGAACATTTATACTTTTTACATTCAATATCTCCTAGACAATTAACAATAAATAATGATATCTACATGTATGAACGTCATTACATGTAGACTGTAGATAACATTACAGTTTTTACATATAATATGTATAAGCTATATTATAGATTGAAATCTCTTGATCTTCATAATATAGATTACCCGTATATTATTTTGAACTTTAAAGTGTAGTTAATTTTAACTGGTTTATATTTTTAAGATACAATTTAACATCAAAGATCAATCAATTTTCTTGTAAAAATAATTTTATAATCATTAGAGTATTGCATTGTTAATCATTACTACTATAATAAAATAATAGAGAAATAAGGAATACAAAGTGATATTGCAAATGAGTTATAATACAGAATGATTTTTTAAATTATTATATTTATTTTATACAATCATGCATATTTTGTTTTGAACACAATATTTTAGGTACTTAATGCAAAAACTATATTCAATATTTTAGCATTGTGGTTAATAATCCCAAACCTTATTTATTTGTTATTATTTAATTTAAATATAAGTCTACATAAACCGAACGAAAACTTAACACCTTAAATGAACTTATGTAATTGTGTAAATAATAGACAAAAGGTCTTTATATTTTAAATACAGTCTCTAAATACAAAGAAGTTAACATTTAACCAAGGAGAAAAATTACTAGAAAACAATTTTATTAGAAACTTATGAATACCTTATATTTAAATAATTTTATTAGTATTTTAAATGGTTAACATCACTTTATATCAATCGACACTAAATGTAATAAAAAATATTATAACTTGGTTTTATCATTTTTCTTAAGGTATTTATAAGTTTCATTAAGAAAAATAATAAAAAATAATGAAATACAAGTTTTGAAAATTAAAACTAAAATTGACTGAAAAATAAAAAGTCTTGAAGAGGAAGAATATTTTATATTAATTTTGTTAAAAACTTCTGACAACTGTCAAAATTTTAATATTTTTGCAAATAAGGAGGCCATTGCTTCATTTTTATTTCCATTGAATCTTTTTAATTCTTGAATAACCTAAAAAAAAAAAAATATTTATTTATATTATAATATTTGAATTATTTTCAGAATACAAACTATGTAATTTATTAGGGTAGTTAGTTTTATTGAATTACAATATCGTTTATAAATAAACATAAAATATGATATTGGACTATTAGCATATTATATTATAACAAATCATCATGGGTAGTTGTAATTTGTCACTAATTGGCATTTGACATGGTGTTATTTTGATGCAGCAATAATATTTATAAAGCTGTATTACCCAGCTCTTAGCCTGGGATAAAACAAACAAATATAAAATACTGCAATTGGTATATTCTAATTAATATAGGCGTAATTATTAATTATTAATAATTTATAATTAAATTGAGTAATGACGGCCGATCCCTGCGACCAGCCACAACATATACTATTTGCAGACCAGTACAATCATCGGTCGCATCAACTATAATGCTGTTCCATAGCAGAGCAGTCGTAGCAGCCATCCATACCTTTAGTTCACAGGCAAGTTTATAATAGTTAACCTCACTCATGGACAAATTTGACCATGCTGGGCAATCCGTTCGTGGGTGCACTTTTCCACTTTGTGTATTTAGTATAATAATTTAATATTGAAGAAGGTATATACCTCCGCCCAGAAAAATTAATAATAAATGTAAACAATACAGATTTTAACACAATCAAATGAGTTGTTTTTTCGGTTTGGTTATTTTTAAATGCCTGTCTGTAACATATCAATTAATTAAAAGTAATATTGTAGAGGGAAGAAATTTGCAGAGTTTAAAAAGGAGACCTTCATACTGAACTTAGTTGAAAGCTTATGTCTAAAAAGGCACCAAGTATCAACTACTCTATGAACTTGCTGAATCGTGCTATGATTGGCTCTAAAACCAACTTGAAAAGCTAGAAGTGTATGGTTTGATAAAAAATGTAGATAAATCTGTCTGAGAATAAGTCTTTTGAATATTTTTGAAAAGTACGGCAATAGGCTTATAAGTTATAGGTGTATATGAGGTTGGGATATCTGGAAGTTTATCCAACTTGACATTTTTTTAAAAATATAAACCTAAAATTTAAATATTTTTAACCTGGTCAGGTGGCCCTACTATGTGCCTGCCCAAAATTGCAACCTCCAATAACCATTTATCAAATTTACTCATTGTACTAATTAGTAATTTATTGTATTCTATATTGTAACTAATTTGTTTAATAAAATAAAAATAAATATTTTTAGGCATATTTTTGAGATACAATTCAAACAAATTTACCCAATTGAACCCATTTATAAATTATGAGTTAATTTGAACTGTGACATCTATTAATTACTTTATGACAAGTGTATCAGTGTTTAAATTTATTAGATTGCATATAAATCTTTGAATTTGGGTGGATATTTTCCTTAAGAATGTTAATTAAAACACTCAATTTAATTTACCAATTATTAGTTTTGTTTTTTAATTGTTTTTAAAGTATTTATAAATATTGAAGGTTGTGGTACAAACGCACACATTTTTATATAATGGGATGATTTTTTTTTTTTAATTTTAAAATTATATAGTTACAAGTTGATTTTATGAAACCAAATATAGTATACTATATTATGCCTAGAATTCATACACTAGTATCTACGACTATAATATGCCAAAATAATATATAATTGTATTCTGTTAATTTTTGTATGTAAGTTGTCGACACTGGTATACCTTATCTTACCGACAATAGTCAAGCATCTAGACATAGCGATTATTTTATATTTTTATAAATATTTTAATTATAATTTACCTGTTCTCTAGAAAATCCTAAATTGATTAGTTCTGTAATATCAGTTTCTTTAAATGATTGACTAGAATTACTGCTACTACCTAAAAAACGACAAAAAAAAGATAAACTATAAAAAATTTGATTGGATGGAATATCTTTATAGGATAATAAAATTAAATATTTAACACAATACATATTTACAATGAAGGAATTACTATTATAACTACCAGTATCATCATAGGTACTAACATATACAGATAGGAAAGAAAAAGGTACCTGGAAATATTAGGAAATTTGTAACTTGGACAAACTAGGCATCTCTTCTCCGCTTGTCTAATTAATTAAAATATTTATATACTTTATTGTAAAAAAAGAAGGTTATGTACATTTAAAAATAACTAAATAATTACCACTACTTTGATTCATTCTTTTGCTTTCATCTATAGCTTTTTTTAGTTCTTTTTCTTCATTTTTAGATCCATCATGATCACTAGATGTAGTTAAACGACCACAATCTGGCAATTCATTTTCAGGCAAAAATGGAGTTTCAGTCCCTGTTGTTCCAATCTTCAAGACGTTATGTTCCAGGTCTATGCAACACTAATAATTTAAATAAACATATATAAATTATTTAGTCATTTAAAATGTTTGTTAATAACAATATTTTACCATATAAAAAAAAATTTAAGAATATTATAGAAAAAATAAAAGCAAATACATGGATAAACTAGTATACAGAATGCCGAAGAAGCATGCGTTGTTTCTATCTTACAAAATATGCACAATATAGCAAATTTGTATTCAAAATAACCAATTTTGTGTTGTAAACTAAATTAGAGTTAATTGACCTATAATTGAATTTAAAGGAAATAATATTATCTAGAGCATTTTCTAGGCTTCTATTAATATCTCAATTTTAAAGCGAGTTATGAACATTTTTAAATTGTAATATTTTACAATTATAATTTATAACTCACTTTAAATTTAAAATATGAATAAAACCCTATGCTTAAGATATTATTTTTAATATTTGATAACAGGTCAATACATACTAATATTAAAGCTAAAAACACGAAATGTGTTCTCTTGAACACAAATTTGGTAGGTGTATGTGAATAAAATAAGCTAAGAATAGGTGATGAGGAGTATATGTTGGGTATTAAAAGAAGAATAGGTGGTAGAAAAAATGTTCATAAAAGGGAATTTTTATGGAATATATAAATTTGCATAGTCTTTACTTGATGTCTTTTTAACATGTCTAATCCAAGAAGCATGTCCATTGGCTGATCTTCAAGAACAGAAAAACTGGTTGTTAAAAAATCATTTTCAATTGCAACTTGGACCATATGTATCCTGCCAATAATTTTTTGTACACCAACACCTTTAGCTATCCCAGCCCATCTACTATCAACTAAACGCATGATGTTGCATCGTTCAGCACAAGCAGCTGACATTATAGTAGTTTGAGCTCCGGAATCAATAAAAGCTTTCACAGGATATCCATCCACTTTACAATTGATATAAAGCATGACAACTGTTCCAAACATTTCTGGATTATATTCCATAGCGGCTTCCATGTTAGCTTCAATGTTTTTTTGACGTATTTCTTCTGCTATTAATTTTTGTGCTTCAGAGTCAAATGGATGAGCTTTCATCATTCTAATTCTTTGGTCTTCACGCTTTTTTCGTTCTTCCATTTGCTCAGCCATGACTTTTGAAAATTCTTCTATAGAATAAATTAAAAATTCAATTTCCATACTATTAATAATCTCATTCATACATTAAAAAATCAACAATTTTATTTTTAAAAAGTAGTATAAATACAGAAACTTGCTCATAGTTAAATCCTATTAGATATTGCGAAATGTTATTTGTTTCAAGACTGGCCTACACTTTTAATTACAAACAATACCTCCTCTGAAATGTATCATAACTTAATAGTTCTTACTTTCAGCTTATTGAAGTCCGTAAATCATTTATATATAACTTAATGTAATAATATCAAATATTATATTCTAAATCGTAGCTCTAGAGCCCGTAGGGTTGTATATTGATTTAATTTATACATCAAACAGCGTACTGAATTAAGAATTTTATTGAATATTTATTTAATTTGGCACCGTGTGTTGTTGAGTCATAATCACTAATTTTCATCATCTACTTATAATGGTATCTATCCATTATAATACTGAATAATTAAGGCCTTCAATTTGTTATTAAAAAGTGTGACTAACTACTGACCAATTTTGTTTGAGGACAAAGCATCTGCAAGTCTGGGATTATTTTGCTTAAGAAGAGCTAGTTGTTCTGGACTGGAGAGAAATAAGTTCCTAACATATTCTGCATCCTGCATTTGGTGTTGTCTGGTGGTACCTGGGATACCAATAGACGAACCAGGCACTTGAATACGGCTAAAGTCAAATTGTGGTAACATATCTAAAGAACAAAGAGAATTACAGATACAAGGTCCAATACCATATTTTTTTGCACATGCATACTATTGCTTGGACTGCTAAATGAGTGATCCATTGCAGTAGCGCTACTCGTAACTCTTTGAATTATGATAACATCTCCTTCACGAACACCTAAGTTTTTCATTGTCTTAAAATCGTCAACCAAAAGCTGACCATTGTGTGTTAGTCCAGTCTCCTGTGATGGAATTCCAGTTTCTACTTCACATAGTGCCTTGAAATTGATTAGTTCTAAATCCTCGCTTACATCAAGTACAATCAAGTTGTCGTCGTGTGTTGTGACAGTAATCTTCATTGTGTTAAATGTCTAGAATTTATTATTTCCTAAAACGTAAATTATCTAACTTAAAATTGCTAAGTGTTTAGTGTTTACTATTATCTAATATTTATTTAGTTCTAACTTAAAATAATTTAAATAAAGAAAACCACCCAGTCATTCTTTGTTATTGTTGTCATGGCCACAAGCTTATCAGAAAACATGAATTTACTGCAACGTAGTTGTAAAAAACAATTTTTCACAGTTAGAAAAATGTAAAATTTTTTTATAGAAGTTACAACAATAGTTAAAACAAAATGTAAATATAATAAATATTGAAAAATCTTGCTTGTGTTTCAAATTTTAATCCGTGTCCGAATAAAGTCTATATTTATATAAATAGTTATTTCGAAGAATTTTATTTTGGATACACTGTCTTTAATCATATAAAAAAAAATTGACTTTCATCTTGGAGATAATATGACACTGGGACATATGATTTGAGGTTTAATTTTTCTACAAATTTTCACAAATTTTGAGTTAGTACATTTATCAGCCCAGTCCTTTAACTTGCTTCACGAGTTATAATCTAGCACAGGGTGAGTTTTTTGAGATTTATTTCTATATATTCATAAGGTAATGTACGTCTAAAATGTATAACCAATATTTCAGATTAAACATGTTGTCATTTAATTTATTACAAAAATTGAATGTCACTGGATCGGCTGGTCGATTTGTTCGTCGTAATATATCGGCTACATCGGTGTTGATGACCAACGTTTCAGATCCAATCCAAAAACTGTTCTTGGATAAAATCCGCGAGTACAAAGGAAAATTTGATTCTAAGACGTTTGACCCTTCAATTGATAAAGGTTACAAGAATGATTTGGAAAAGATCGGCAGACAATACAACATAAGCCCAAATGAAGATCCTACCAAATTCCCAACAATTAAATTTGATGAACCCAAAGTCGATCCACAAGTTTGAAGATAATACATTTTGTGTTTTTATATTAATATATATAAGTAGTGATGTAATTATGCAAGAATAGGATTAAGAGATAATGAAGTCATTAATAAACATTGATTTATAAAGTTCATTATTGTTTAATAATTCAATATAGTAATACACATTTTACAGTTACAGATATATTTATTCATTTTATTTATTAGTCTTATTTCAAGTTGTATCAACTGTAATAGTATAATCCAATAGGATTATTGAAGAATGAAACGTATAGGACAAAGATATTTGAAGATGTAAAGATGTAAAGATGTCTTTATAATTGGTTGTAAGAAAAAAAAAGCAAGGTGGAATATGTCAGTGGTGTTGTAAGTTTGTCCATCGTCCCTTCGGTCCTCAGACTGGATAGTTTATTATTACAGTATTCGATTTGAAACGTTCTTAGCTGAGGATCACTACAACCGTTAAGTATCAGAAAAAAAATAGCTTAGCAATAGGGTATTTTAGTGGTTTTTCCCATGGCGTTAAAAAACTATTGATAACATTGATTAATGACCTTCCTAAAGAACCACATTGATCGAATTTTTCTAAAAGATAAGATACTTCACGTTAAAATCAAAGCACTGCTTCAGGTAGAAATTTTTTTTATAGAATAAAAAAAAAAAAGTAAACATTGTAAAACCACTAGCTTCCTTGCTCTGCTCAGAATCTAAAAAAAGTTGAGTATTTACCTAAATATTATAAACATTTCAATATAACTACAATAGTAATCCACCAATATCTGAATATTTTTTGGCTGGTCACAATGATGGAGGAGTAGAAATACTGCTATCTGTGAACAAAAATCATAGAAATAAAATATGAGGTATAGTCTACAATTAATTAGTTATCAGCCAGGGTAAACATTTTTCTCGAGATGTAATTTGCTTTAATGATGTCACAATTTTCGTTTCCATTGATAGTTTTTATGCTATGTAAGTTAATCTGAATGGCTCATGAATAGCTTAAAATCCAATTTCATAAATAATTTTAAATTAACTACACGTACACACTGGGTATTTGTTGTTTCAAAAATATGAGCTAAACTACTCTTAGAAAAAAATCTATTAAAAGGCCTCTATCAAAGAATATGGGTCCAGGTCCCAAATATGTAAATTAATATAATTATACGCTTGTATGTGTGTATAAGTATAAGTGAACAACTAGGTACATCAAGTACTGTAGGTTCTATTAAAACCATAAAGTATAACATGTTTTTGTAAATTAAATATCAACAGTATACAATCATATACAATCTTATCATTGCGAAAAATATGCGACCAGTCACTTGCACATGTGCAGAAAGGTACACATAACTGGCGACTTGTCGCTAACATGAACATCAAAATATTGAGCTGTGGCTCCATCCATTGTATATGGTCTAAGGTATTAACTATAAACTAATATAAATGAAAAATAATATTTTAAATAGTATCAATGGGCAGTGGCGTCAGCCATTATAGCCCCCCTCTACTCCCCCTGGCAGATTTATTTATATGTGCTCTTTTCTAAATGAAATATGGAGTCAATACAAATTCTAGATGTAGAATTTTGATCATCTGCGATGTATATTTTGAGGTAGTTGGAAAAAAAATCCTTAGTTGAATTATACTGGGGATTGACTAAGTAAGAATAATTTTTAAATTTCAACGGATCATAAGATCCAAACAAAATATAATATATTATAATAGTACAAATACGGTAATTAAATTGATAATAATTTGATACAATATTTTTTAATAAAAATTATACAATAGTACAATAATAATAATATAAGAAATATAAAAAAAATTCTATTCACATAATTACTAAAAGCTTACAAGGTAGTAAGCTGCACACAGCAATGACACACAAATAAATATTACAATAATTTTTTTCACAACAACACATTTTCCTGGATTATTATTCATAGGGGCCATCCATGTTAGCTTCAATTTTTTTTGTTCGTCTTATGTCTTCTACTTTATTCCGAATGTTTTCCTCACGCTTTTTCGATATTCCAATTGCTCAGCCATGACATTTGCAAATTCTTCTGCTGTACAAATTAAAAATTAAATTCCATACTACTACCTAATGCTCTTATTTGAGCATTCACACATTAAAAAATTATCAATTTTATTTTTAAAAAGTTATATGAATTTAGGAACTAGCTTGTAGTTAAATCTTATTATAATTAATATTATGGAATGTCATTTGTTTCAAGACAACAACTGGCCCAGACTTTTAATTACTAACTATACCTGAATTGAAATGTACCATAACTTAATGGTTCTTACCAACTTATTAAAGTCCATAGATTATAATATTATATAACATAATGTAATGATTTATAATATCAAATATATTTTAACCCGTATTCTAGGGTTGATTATGTTGATTTAATTTATACATCATAACAGTGGCGCCGAACCTATAACCTGAGAGGGGCGACCGCCCACCCTTTTTTTTGGTGGGTGGGGTCGTGGAGGGTCCGTGGGTATCCCAACAAAGTATTTATGAATTATGTTCCTAACCTCTAAGCTATTAATGTATACATATGCAGCAACATTTTGTAAACAGGGGTTGTGGTCGGTATAACTTTTTACTTGCCCCCCCCCCCCCTTTTAAAATATAGTTAAGCGCTACTGCATCATAATACAGTATACTGAACATTGTTATTAAAATATTTATTAAATTTGGCCCGTGTGTTAGAATTACTAAATCTCATCATCTCTTCTAATAATGAATAACAATAGAAACCTTATATTTATTATTAAAAAGAAATTGCTTGACTTTGTGGTGATGGTACCATGAACGTTTTGTACCTCTAGGGAAAAAAGAAAATCCACTGCCATTTGCTTGTGTGTGACATGAAGGAATAAGTGGTCACAAGAAAGATAGCACTTTTTTAAATTTTTTTACTCATCATTGTAATAATACCATTACAATTTTATTCGATAACTGTAGTAGCCAAAATTAAAATTGGTGTTTTCTATCATTTTTAGTTTATATAATAAATTCTAAACGAATTTCTACAATGAAATTGTTTTACATTTTTTCAAAGCTCAATATACATTATGATACATTCATGTCAGCTGATAGTTTTCATCACTAAGTAGAACAATCTCTTAAGCACCAAAAGAAAACTTACGATTTTGAAGATTTTGTTGAAGATTTTGAAACTGTGGGGGCTGCAAATAAATCAAGAGTTGATGTAAAAATTATGAATTATTTTTATTGTTATTTGTGGATAAATTACAAATCACAACAAAAACTAAATAAATCAACAAATCGTGTATCATTAAAAAATGTTGTCTCTATAAAAGCTGTTCGAAATAAATTTATTTTGTATATAAAATGTAATTTTGAAGAAAAATATTCAAAGCTTGATTTTTTAAAGAAAAGTGTTGTGAAAATATCCAGAATGGCTACACCTTAATCATCGAAAGGACCTTGTAGCATTCCAGTTGAAAAAAGAAACGATATTCTCAACAACTTGACACAAGTCATTCCACAAAATAGGAAACACTTTTGGGAAAATATTTCAATTCATAATAATTAGACTACTATTTTTTTTTAAATAGAATGATCAAATTTGTTAATTTGTAAACTAATGTTTTGTATTATAATCATACATACATTATCATACATATCTTTATTTTTATGAATTTATGTACAGCATTTTACTCTATACTCCTTTTCAAAAGAGAATATACTAGTCGGTGACCAATTTATGTCTGGTGGCGAGCATTCCTCACCAATTTCCCATTGTTAGCGTGATTCTCAACGTACCAAACAAATTATTTTACATGCGCAAAAGCAGTATATTCTCTTTTGAAAAGGAGTATAGTAAATACATTAAAATAAAAATAAAAATAATATAAATAATAAATAATTAAAATAAAAAATACAAAACTGAATTTTTCTCAAAACAAACATATTGGTTTTTACATCACTTATCAGGGCAGTATAATATACCTATATAATATAGGTATCTACCTACAGTAATTACCTATGTCTTGTATTAACTTGTACTTGATACCATTAATGTATTCAATTAGTATTTACTGTATATTAGTAAAAATTATAAACTAACAGGAGCAGAAAAATTTTATATTTTAAAAATGTTATACTTGAAACAGAAAGTAGCAAGCTCCAAACAGCAACAACACACACATAAATATTACAATAATTTTATTTACACAAATACTTTGTTTTGGAATATTTTCAGCAGCTTCCTTGTTAGCTTTAAAATTTTTTTGACGTATATCTTTTGCTATTTTCCGATCGTATTCCTTACGCTTTTTTTGATCTCCCAATTGCTCAGCCATGATATTTAAAAATTCTTCTGCAGAACAAATAAAAAATTAAATTTCCATACTCATGCGTGCACATTCATACAGTAAAAAATCATTGATTTTATCTTTAAAAAGTTATATAAATTTAGCAATCATATTTTATAAACAAAAATTTCTATCGTAAATCTCAAAATCATTGTTTGACCACGTTCCCAGATTGAACCTACAGGTCCAATTGAGTATCTAAATCATCCCGGGAACCACTCAAACACATACAAAAAAATTTCATCAAAATTGGTCTTACTGTTTAAAAATGTATAAAGGACAGATAGAGGGACGAACAGGACAGATGACAGACAAACATTAATTTATATACATATATAGATTTATTATTTGTGGCCCAGAGTATTCTATAACTATTCTCATGATCTATTATGATACTTAAGCGAGATAATTTATTTATTTATATATTTATATTAACTAACTATTATTAACTATTAATTTATTTACTTTTATTATCCTTTTGAGTTTGATATTATTTATAACTATAATATATATAATATAGGCCTACCTACAGTTATTACCTATGTCCGCTATTAATAAATTGTATTTTTTTTTTTAAATTGATTATTTATAAATATTTTTATAAGATTTAAATAGGGGTATAAAGGGCATAGCCCCCACAGCTCAATAATGTTTAACAAGTAATGGGGACAAAAAGTAAACGGAGTCCCCTTATTTTAATTTTGGCAAGTGGAGCACTGGTTTTAGCGACTATAACTACTGACCAATTTTGTTTGAGGACAAGGCATCTGCAAGTCCGGGATTATTTTGCTTAAGGAGAGCTAGTTTTTCTGGTTTGGAGAGAAATAAGTTTTTAACATATTCTGCATCCTGCATTTGACTTTGTCTGATAAGGTTAGATGAGCCAGGCACTTGAATACAGCTAAAGTCAAATTGTAGTACTATATCTAAAAAAACAAAAAGAATTACAGATATAAGGTCCGATACCATATATTTCTTCCACAACTTACAAGCATACTATAATTGCATACATACCATTCACAACTCTTTGAATTATGATAACATCTCCTTCACGAACACCTAAGTCTTTCATTGTCTTAAAATCTTCAACCAAAAGCTGACCATTGCGTATTAGCCTAGTCTCCTGTGATGGAATTCCAGTTTCTACTTCACATACTGCCTTGAAATTGATTAGTTCTAAATCCTCGCTTACGTCAAGTACAATCAAGTTGTCGTCGTATGTTTTGACAGTAATTTTCATTTTGAAGAAATATGCCACTGATATGTATAATACTATTAGAATATTAGATTAATATAAAAAAGCAATTCTGTGCAGGCACAGGTCATAGAAGTGAAACTTCCGCTTTGTCATTTAATACAATAATATAACTATTATCATAGAATATTCTAAACTATTATAGAATTATATTTACAAATATTTACATTAGTCAAGTCAGGTTTAGATTTTAGATTAAATAAAAAATAATAATAAAAAATGATAAATAAACAATATTTTTAAATTGTCATTCAGTACATTAATATAACTAATAACTATTATAAAATTATTTATCGGTTGCCGGCAACGAAGAACAAGGGATAATTTGGAGGTTAGATCTTAGTCCGTGTATTTATCATATTTCTTTATCATATCTTATCTTATCTTATATTATCTATGTTTCAAACACGATTAAAAATACTATCTTTAAGGCCCCTGCAAACCCTATAAATTTTTCATCAAAACGACCTTAGCGACTGACAAAAATTAAAGAACTTTTAGTGGTTCAATTTAAAAAATGTATAGATGTTTTATATGGTCAACAAGTCTACTTTGCAGCGGTCGGAGCATATTTTTTATATTTTAGATATTTTTGTATGTATTCAATACACAAAATGTATAAATTTATAAAATGTAAAATATTTATTATCGTCAAGAATTTGCTAAAATTGAAAAAGTGCTCCAACCGATGCAAAGTAAACTTGTTTACCAACACAAACATTTTTACATTTTTTAAATCAAACCACAAATCGTCCATAAATTGATTTTGAACATTTTGATTTAGACCACGGATTTAGATAGTATCTAAAGCCGCGACTAGGGTCTAGACCATAGACCTACTAACTAAATTTAGTAATATATTACCTATATTTATTTCGTACCAACTATAATAAAATAAATACATGAAAAAAGATTATTTTGTACCCCGATCAATACCGTCCCGAACAACAATTAATGATGGTATATAATGTATGCGTATATTATATATTAATAATAAGCAGAGCCCGGAATTATATGCATTTGCATATTTGTATTTAACTAATGTAATAACTAATGAGTGTACCTATGCACGTCTAGGGGGTTTTAAAATGTCCACGGCTCATATCACACCAAATTTAATATTGCATATTTTGCATATTTAGAAGGTAGATCATCTTATAAAGAATCTTGTATTACATTTTCAAATCTTAGATTTAAAAAGAAAATTTTTTATGAATTCTCAACTCAAAATAATTTGCTAGTTTTCGTGATTTTTTCGTATTTTATCAAGATTTAAACTTTAAATGCTTATAAATAAAAACTGTGATTAAGGATTTTTAACATTTTTCAAACGTCATTGTAACAATATAGTAGGAGCCTTGTATTAAATTTTCAAGCTTTTTTACCCAACAAATAAAGTTTTATTGACATTCATAGAAAAAAAGACTAATAAAATTGGAAACCAGAAAATGTTTCTATACAGTTCAAAATAAATAAAAATATATTGAAAATTTTATCGTATATAGAAAATGCAAATATAAACAACTATAGTGAAAAATTAATTTATATACGTTCATTTGTTTTAAAGTTACACCAAAATTTAAAATTCGATTTTGTCAAAAACCTATTTTGCGTTTTTCCTTAATTTGTATCTTGTTTTTCCGGGCGCTTTTGAAAATTATTGGGAATTTTAAATTTTGACCTCCCAAAAGTACCAACTAGATTCACTTTTCCATGAACAAGATACTAAAGTTGAAAATCGAAGCATTATTTTGAGTATTTTTGACTACTAATCGTGTTTACAGAGACAAAAATAAAAAAACACACATCATCGCTCCACTCAGAATCTAAAATTTAAAACAAGGTTCCACGTAAATAGGTATATATAAATTACTTTATTCACAATAATATTATCAAATATACCTACTATAAGTAATATCATAGGCTGACTGACCGTTTTTACTCAGAATCGTTTTTCTTATACAATGATATTATATCATTTAATATCTTGCTTTCTTATTACTTGCTTTTCTCCATCCGCACATTTTTTCACACGGACAGAGTTTAATTCACGCGCACGCACCGAGATTGAAAGAAAATAATTAAAAAAAACGATGCATTGTGTTCTCGTCGTGCCCACTAAATGCAATTCATTATTATTCAAGTCGTCCATATAAGACGACAAACGGCGCTCTTTATAATGATATTGATATCTATATTCAGATATTCTATAGGTATCTAACGGCTAACATAATAATTATTATATAATAATGCGGTGCAGACGGTGCAGTTTGCGTTAATATGTAATAATTAAAACTTGAAAAATATCGATTACAGCTTTTTATTTGCAATGTAGGATGCATTTTGCATGTACAACAGAAAACACAGCTAGAGATAACATTAAAAACAAAAATCTAGCCGAGCAATCCAAATTATAATCTTATAATCTTTATACCAACTAAAAATAATAATTATGTTCCTGACTATAGTGACTATTAAAAAAATTAATTTTTAATTTTAATTTTATACTAAATATTATACACATTGTATATCAAATAAAGCGTCAATGTAATCCTTTTGACCATTCCTTATACACCCTGTAATTAATTATAGATTTAAAAAATAAATAAAGTTAGATGTGAAAAATAACTATTTATTAATAAATGTTTGTACTTTTTAATACTACTAAAATTTTAGTGTCGCATAATTTTGTAGAAATATATTTTCCTCTTCCTGTCCATGAACAACGTATGGCAAACTCGAATCCCGGAAAAAAAATTCACAGACTACAACATTACTCACAACCACATGCAACATGAACAAATATTTTTTAAACGTTAATTAGCATCTATAATTATCATTTACCACATTATTAATATTCAATTACAAATACGTATATTATATTATATTATTAAAAAAAGTATACATTATAAATATTACATTTTAAATATTATGTGTAATTCAACTTAATTAATTTAACAACTTCACAAATATATCATATAAAAATATTTCGAATGATCGATACGTCAAATAATAAAGTAAAAAACATGATATACAAAAATATTATACAAAATATAGGTAATATTATTGTATTTATAGCAGTAATAATAATAATAATTATCAAACAATAATTTATTAAATGTAGGCACGAGGCATATTACACATAATATATTATTATATTATAATATAATATACGTATTTGTAATTATATATTAATAATGTGGTAAATGGTAATTATAGATACTAACTAACGTTTAAAAAATATTTGTTCATGTTGCATGTGATGGACTGTGGTTGTGAGTAATATTGTAGTCTGGGGATTTTTTTTCCGGGGTTGTTCGACAGGGGATTTATTTTCCGGGGATTTTTTCCTGGGGATTTTTTTTCCGATTACCGGCAAACTCATTGCTAAAAATGTTGGCAAGAACTCTCTTTATAATATGTTATCTTTGACTGCATTTCCGCCAATAGATATAAAAAAAATTTTCCTGAAGTTTTTAAATATAGTTTAACATTTTGTAAATTAAATTAATGATTTATATTATTATAGCAGTATAATATGTGACACTAATGAAACAAATGAATCGTCCAATAAACAATTTGAAACATTTTTAAACATTTGCTCGTTGTTCATGGGCCAATTTGACATAAAATTTCCATCAAAATTAGGTAATGTAGTTGAAATGTTGTTTATTACTCCTATTTTATTAACAGCTTTTTCAATATGATCAAGTTTATATAATAAATGATCATACTTGATCCTAATTTGAATTTGTTCCATATAAATTTAATTTAATAATTCTATAGATGGATTCTGTTTATCCATCTGAATGATTTCTATAAATGATAAATATAAAAAATACGAAATAAAATGTTTAAGTATTCAACACAGTTAAAAATGTTCATAAGAAATAGTATATATTTTATTAAACCTGGTTGAGTTTTATCCAAACGATCCATTGGATTTAATTCGTACACCGGATGAATTTCATGTGGTAATGTGTTAATATCAATTTGTTGAGGTAATGTACTGCTACTCTATGTTTTTAACAAAAATAAATTTCTTGATAGATGAATAATGAATTGTATAGTACAATGTACAAATAATATGAAACATAAATTATATTTTTATCATGAAATACCTACCTAATTTTTTTACCGCATTTTTAATATTTTTCCACTACTATTGTAACAATGTATTAGGAGCCTCGTATTAAATTTTCAAGCTTTTTTACCCAACGAATAACATTTTATTGACATACATACAAAAATATGGATACTAAAATAATTGTAAACTGTAAATGTCCGTAAACATCTCAAAATAAGTCAAAATATTCTAACAGTTTTAAGGTGTATAGAAAATGCTAATATCAACATTCAGTGAAAATTTCATGTATCTGAGGTAATTTATTTAAGAGTTACGCCAAATTCCTGTTTTTTCTTAATTTTTGTTTGTTTTTCCCAGCGCTTTTGAAAACTAATGGGAATTTTAAATTTTGACCTCCCCAATGTACCAACTAGATTCACTCTTCCACAGAACAAAATAATAAAGTTGAAAATCGAAGCATTATTTTAATACTTATCGTGTACACAGGCCACAGCCCATAAAATTAAAAATATAAAAATAAAACACATCATTGTAAATCAATACATAAAATGATCTTGGACTTACTTTTTGATTCTTAAACGATAAAAAAAAATGTTTTATGCTTATATATAAATAGATATATGCCAAAAATATTGAATAAAAATCAAAATAGGTGTATAATTACCTGTCAAACAATTGCAGGAATTGAGAATTAACTATTTTGATAATCCATTACTTTCCGTAGAGATGACGTTGACGTTGACGTGGAGTAGGTAATAAAAATAACGAGAATGAAAGAGAAAATAACAACAACTGAACAATTTCAATCACTAGAAGCTTGTTCAATAACTAGTGAAAATGGTTATAACTTATGACTTTTGGAATTTTATAATAAGTGTAATATTATTTTTAAGAAATCTGCCGCAAAGATCAATGTCTGACAGTGCTATGTGCGCGCAGCTCGCTGTACGGACGTACGGTTGAGCGTCCTGCGGGTTTGGCTTTCCACAATCGGAAACCGAAAACCCATGCTGGTGTGTATAACAATAAGATATAACTATTTGGGTATATTTTAGATTCTGAGTGGACCTAACCTAACCAGTGGAACGATGAATGTATTGATTTTACAATGATGTGATTTTTTATTTTTTTATTTTTTTTTGTGTCTGTCATAAAACTAGGACATTAATCTAACAAGCATTATTAGAAGAAATCTCAACAATCAGATTCACACTGCTGCTGTTTTCATCGATGTCGAGAAGGCCTTCGATCGCGTTTGGCATGACAGCCTCCTCTTCAAAGGACATGAACATTCCAACGCATCTCATACAAATAATACAGTCGTTTCTATCAGACTGCTCATTCTGTGTTCGGATAAAGGCCTATCCTAGCAGGTGTCCTTCAGGGTTCCTGTCTTGCCCCTACTTTATACTTAATCTACATAAACGACATCCCGGTCACTGAGAAGGCATCCCTTGTTCTTTTTTCGGATGACACCATGTTCCACACCTGCGACCTCAACCCAATCAGAGCGAAAATCCAGCTCCAACTAGTTTACAAAATGCACCTCCACAGATATGCATCTAAAACGATTACTATAATGTTTAGTCGTAAATGGACAAAAAACCTGCCTCAGCTTTCCCTCAACAGTACCCTCATTCCATGGTCCATCCACGTGAAGTAACTAGGAGTCACAATCGGTCATCGGATGAACCATCAACTTCGGGAAACACATTTAAGACTCTGTAAAAAAGGCAACTAGGACCCGTGGCATGCTATTTCCAATATTAAACAGGCATAGTCCAGTACTAGCCAGAACCCGTATCAACCTTCTAAAAATGTACATCGTCCCTATCCTAACAGGAGCTGCCCTAGCCGGAGCTGCTTGGGCTCCCTTATCTCAAACGCCCAATGGCGTCAACTTGAAGTGGTCCAGACAATTAGTGCAAGACTGATACTTGGTATTCCATCCTATGTAAGGAACGAGATCACGTTATCTTCTGCCAGTCAAAGGGGCCTCAGAGCATCTATCCGTTATCAAGCCTCTGCACTATTTTACAAAAACCAATCTTCAAGATTTCGCCACATCAGGGAGTTGGGTCACTTAGCCTCCTCAACTAACTACAGTCGTCTCAATAAACCACCAAAAACTAGTTCCCTCGAGTGGACCACACAAATCAACATTTAGTTCAATAAATACCACCTCCACCACTAAAAAAGACAAGAGCCTGGTATAGTTAAGACCTACACGGTCGTCATACAAGCAAAGCAAGCAAACCAGACCAACGTCCTCACGGACGCCGGTCGGTCTAATCTTTAGTGCGCCTCCGCCAATTTGGTGACTTCGACGTTAACGAAGCCCCCTCTCCAGTTCCCACACGTCCGACCGCGCGCCTGGCTACGACGCTGGCTCGGGTCCCATCTTCTACGACACGTGAGACTGGGGGGAGGGGGAGTAATGTGGCGGGTGGGTCACATAAGACTCTGCGCACTTTGGTGGTTCGTCCCAACGGGCTCGGGTAGTGACGAGATAAATTGCGGGTCGCTTCGCCCAATCTTACCCAGTCACGACGAGGGCGAACTACCCCATATATAACGAAGCCACGACCACCAGACTAACGTCCTCACGGACGCCGGCCGGTCTAATCTTTAGTGATTCTGGTCTTTTGGTATACGAGGATTCAAAAATGGTCTATGGTCGAAGTACGTACGACCATTATTTTGCCCGTAATCGGAATAGCAAAAAGTTTAAAAACGTGATTTAAGTGATTATTCGTATTCCCGACGTTTCCTTATGGTATACGTCTGTTTAATGTTTTAACTTTTTAAGTAATAATTATTTTTGCATTTTTAGTAGACGTGTAGCTCATTATTTATTAATGTAAATTTATAGGTATATAAGAATAAAATATTAAAACCTATACAATTATAGGTCAATTCACTCTAATATATATATTTAAGTTAACAACACAAAATTGGATGTACATTTTGAAGTACTACCTCCTTTAATATTGGTTGTATCGTCTTGAAATCTTCGAGGTTCATTGCAGTGACACCTCTAGATCAAATTTATATTCTCAAAAAAGCTGAGCCTCGTATTTAAGCTTGAGAAATTAGTAAAACAAAATTTCCAGCCAATTTTTTTTTTTTGAAAAATTTAATTTTCGAAAACATCGTTTACCACCCATATAATTGAGTTAAATAATATTTTTTGAGCTGGGAAATGATCTAGGGTCGCATCTTTTTCGACCCTTGAAGGTTTTATAAAGATAGGAAGATTTAAGAATTTCCAAAATTGTTATAAGCCTGAGAGCAAAATCCCATATTGTAATGATATGCTCACACACCCTTATAATAAACTAAAATTTTACAGAATAATAAAAAACGGCCAGACTGTCGCTTGTAGAAATCGGTCGCATCAAATAAAACCATTGACAACGACAACTAAGATATCGACACGCACTCATAACAATATTACGTAGGATGTGTGTGACCTTACTTTATGCTGACGCCAAAGAATAATCTAGTTCCCAAGCCCACGATAATTTAGTGACAAAGTCACCCACCACTCTCTGGTCAGCATCCTCGCGTCCGTCCCTTAAATCAGTGCATGAGCACCAACCACCAGAGTAACAACCTCTCAAGTACAAAAAGAAACAGATTTCAACGAGCGACAACTGGACTCCTTATGCGAGCAATAATCAGTGCGTTCTTTAATTCAATTTGTGTATTTGAAGTATTACTTTGTTTTATCTAAAACCTAAAACTCCTACAATATTATCTACAAACAACTGCGAATCAGGTAAGGCTTATAATATAATATTTTATGTTGATTGCAGTTAATACATTCTATGTGCTTTTTTTCCCATAAAATTATATTGTACGGTGTATTTGATATAATTCTTGAATACATGATCTCGAGAGCCTTCCGAACACCTGGAGGAAGGTAATAGCGTAATTTTACTACTCTAACTTTTACTATTTTAATATAACTATCGACAGGAGTCGTATTTATATTTATTTTTTATTTTATCTTATTTCTACGTTATTACAAGGTAATATGGTAAATATGATAATCACAACTATGAAAGCCAATATACGTTAAACACTTTTGGTGGAGTACAATATTTTTATATATTCAATGGCTTACGAAATTACGAGGGTATCACAATAGTATGAAATTGCAGTCAAATTGCCTGTACAAAACACTTTTTAAACTATATATGTTTTACTCATAGTGTAAAGAATATAATAAAATACATAATGTATTATTCTAAGTCTTTTCCATAGTAAAAAGTATTCCTTTTTTAAATTCGTTCCTTAACTTAACAAGTTTAAATATTTTTTTTTCTAAATTATCTATTTTTTATAAATATTAATAATACATACAATTAACTTATATAAACCCATTTTCTTATTTATTGAATAAAACAGTAATATTTCTATGCCATACCTTAATGTACTAGCAACATTTTAGGAATGATTAGTTTTTACAACTTTTAGTTGATTTCTTGATGGATACAAAAAGTGTGTGTTGCTACATAATAATATATTTTTGCCAAAACATAATATAGGTGATACATTATAATATGTACAATGAACATACATTAAATTGCAGCACCTCCTAAAAGCTAAGCTTGTGCTGGGGGAGCGGTTCTTATCAGTTACAATTTACATATAATAGCATAAGTAAAATTATATTATATTAAAATAAAAAAGTATAGTAAGCAATGTTTTAATTAGAATAAAGGTCAAAAGGAAAGGAATAATATGGCATAAAATATACCAAAAATAATATAATATATTATTTAAATTTACCAATATTAATTATATACTAGATAAATCAAGACTTTTTACATCTTTTGGAAGAGTTTAAATTACAAAAATGATTTATATTAATATCTGAAGTTTGGCATAGTTTTAGACCATTGTACAAAACACTCATTCAGCCGAAAATTGTATTATATCTAGGTAAACGTATATTTATATTATATTTGTATCTAGTACTATAATCATTAATCATGAACTAAGGAGATAATTAAATGTTTATTTTTATAAAGTTCAACTAGAGTATTAATTATTAAAATGAAAAATATACCTAAAATAATTTACTTTTAGTTCCTTATAGTCTATAGATTAACTTAGTATTTGTTTCAATTGGCAAATAGAGTAGATATTTAGTAATGCAATTAATTATTAATAATTAGTTATAAAGTACCTCCCCATATTAAAATACCAAAAGTAAATACAGATTGCCCCAATGATAAATAATTATTTTATATGAGTTGATAAATATATATTGAATATTTATAAAAATAAAGAAGAATTTACGTAATTTATTATTTATATACTTAATATGACTATTCAGTATTCTATTTGTTTTATTTATTATTTTTATTATTTAACTTTTCCACTTGAGTCTATAGACTTGATTATAATCAAGAATTAGATCAATAGGTATTTTAATTCTTTCGTTTTTTTGAGTTCCACACGTATTATCCGAAACTGAACAACATTTTAAAGAATTAACTATTAGACTATTTGGATTTAAAATATTACACTTTTATGGACTGAAACAAATATATTTAGATTTGAATAAGTTTAGTTTCAATTTGTCCTTGCAGAACCAAACAATAATATTATTTAATGTTTTATTTGCTTCATAATATAAAGTATCTATTGTTTGTTCAGATAATAGAATTGAAGTATTATCAGCAAAGTTTAGAATTTCAGTATATAAGTTAATGGGAATTTTTAAGAGATCATTAATAAATATTATGAATAATAAGGGTCTTATAACTGTGACTTGTGGTACACCACAAGATACTTCTTGGATTTCATTATACTAATCATTAAGTTTGACTCTTTGAGTTTTATTATTTAGGAAGGATTTAAGTAATCTATTTGGTATACCACAAATACCGGCATGTTCTAATTTATTAATTAATAGTTTATAAGCAACACAATCAAAAGCTCTCTGAACATCTAAAAATATGCCCATTATCTTATTATTATAGTCAATATATAATATTTTGATTATAATTTTTATTAATTTAACAATATAAGCAATGTTGATTAAATACATTGAGACTCCTTAATAAGCTCTATTATTTGTCCGTAGTGGACTATTAAGTCATTTTATAATAATAAAAAAAAATTTCAAGGATAAGGTCCAATTTGCCAAAAACATGACCATCATTGAGGTGGCCAGTTTTCCTCAAGAATGACAAAATGTCATGATATCTATTGAGTTGCTGAATATTTTCTCTGATAATTCTTGTTGTGTTTTCGCTTCCTGCTCTTGAATGCATATCTCTGATCTGTTGGATTAAATAAATTATTTAATTTGTTAACTAAATGCAATACACATTTTAAGAAAATTACTTGTAAGTTTCTTTGCGGTAGTCAAAATTTTACAAAAAATTGATTTTCAATTGTAACCAGTCTCTCTGTAAATAATAAATATGAACACATTACATTAGTATGCGGTAATAAATTGCAAATTATAATAAAATGTTTCACAGAAACAAATCAACACTAGCTAATCAAGACATTAAGCAGAACATATAAGGTGATTCATGCCAAAGGTAGACAAATTAAGGAAAATAATTAACTTAAGTCAAGTTAAGATAACACAAGATCAATAAGTTAACAGTTAACTAATCATAAATTTAACTTGATAAGTAAGTTATTATGGAAAATATAATAACTTAACTTACCATAGAAAAAAAGAATTTTAAAAATACAAATAAAATTATAGATTATCATGATAATATTAAATATTAATAAGGAGGGCAAAAATTTTTCAGAGTAGTCAAGTGCTTACCATTATTATCCCGTGCTTACATACATATGAGTACGGATGAGCATAAGCGTGAAATAAGCAGAATTTCTGGCAAGGTAGTCATAAACATAAGTACATAAGACATATTACCACACGCACATATTGCGTACCTGTATATAATATATTATAATATTCATACTCACACCGAAGTTATAAAAACTAATTTGGATAGGGTAACCCAATTTAACTACATTTACCAAAGTAAAAAAAGTATTTTATGATTGACTATCAATTGTCGTAATAATAATAGATATTGAATATTGAGAGGGGCCGGGGGGAGTTCGCAGAGTAGTCAAGTGCCTACCACGACTACCCCGTGCGCACGCTTATGCGGATGAGTACACTTTGTTTCTAAGACGGGTATACAAGCCATAAGGTATAAGTAGAAAGATACTGCATACACTTGCTATGAACAAATATGAATACTTTGGAGCACATGACCAAAGAGGTGCATTACAAACTTATTATTAAAGTAAAAAATTTAAAAGTACAGGTAATACTCACGTTTAACTTAGTTGAAATTTCTTTCTTTTTGAACAAACTAGACTCCAGGAGCCTGCAACGGCTACCTACGTCCTACAATCTATACACGGTTCCCCGTCAGAGTATGCCGAAAACCAGAAAACGTTGCGACAATACAGTTCGCTGTAGTTCAACAGTTTCACGTCACGAAACACCACGGTGTATAATGAACTGTATTGTGACAACATTTTCCACATACTCTGCGTGCGCAAAACAAAAAAATGTGGGTAAACTTGAGGGGAATAGAGTATAGCGTCCTACATGTACAGTGTACACCGTAAAATGACGCAAATGGCGGTTAAATAACGGACATCAACATTACTTTAACGGTCATCAAACACGAATACACGATACTATACGATAGTCGTTTACGGATAAATAATCGTATGAATTCAGTGCAGTGCGATAAATGCATAAACACAAAATTCGTATCGAGACAGTTTTTTTAGTTGGTACTTTTTTTTCTTTTACCTTTTTTTTTCATCATATTTTTTCACTCCGGGATAGATCTTAAACCATGGTAGGTAACCTGCCGGCCAAGCTGCAGCAGCTGTGGGACGGGCCTTTGCGGCGTCAGCGATGGTCGCAACCATGGAGTAATATAAGATCATATAAGAATATATTATCTATGATAACGACCGACTGGCGGCAACTTCTCGCCCCTCCGCCCCGCGTCTCGTACACTGGAAACACGCAGCAGATTTCTGTCAATGTGGCTTCTGCATTCAAATGTCATGTTCAATGGTTCAATCGTCTGCCGACTATTACCTCACTTGCGAATTGTCTTCTTCCGGAGCTCCTCTATAACGCACACGATACACCTCGGTTTGTTGTCACGGATTTTTCAACTCGCTGCTACTCGTTTATCCGTTTACATAAAGCGTAAACCTCGTGGACAATCGTTTGGCGACCATCACCTCACGGCTCATTTGCGAATCGTCGTCTTCCGCGGGCGACACCATCATTGTTTACAGGTGAGAGCGTATATTATAATTAATTGAGCAATAGTACACTATCGGTCAATTCCGATGAGAGGACACTCTACACGGATATTTGTTGTCTCCGTCTTAAGGTACGGTTTCCTAGCCGTGGCTAGTGACAGCGACCGGACGCACCATACTGCTTACGGACGAGTACAGCCGCCGGCCGCAGCGGCTATAATGCTGTTCCATAGCAGAACAGTTGTTGCGGCTCGACTTAGGCTTTGAGCTTCTTTAGCTTAAAATTTAAAATGAATCGACCTATTATGAAACTAGATGGTAAGAACATTGTCTATGTCTAACAATTTTATGGTTGAAGGCGACTTTAATGCCAAACACCAAAGCTGGGGATGTTGTACGAATAACCCACGTGGACTAGTCTTACGAGATTTCACAAGTATAATAAAACTTAAAATACTTGCTCCCCTGGGCCCTACCTACTGGCCAACTTCTGCTCGTAAAAACCCAGATATACTTGATGACCGATCAGCTTATTGCCGTTTTTCGGTAAAATACTGGAAAGAATTGCTTAAACATATACTTCCTATTATGTTTGATAAAAAAATCTTACTAGACTAACAATTTAGTTTTCGTGCTAGACACTCGAATATTTACCAAGTTCATTGAGTTGTTGACG
Source organism: Metopolophium dirhodum (assembly GCF_019925205.1). Taxonomy (NCBI): domain Eukaryota; kingdom Metazoa; phylum Arthropoda; class Insecta; order Hemiptera; family Aphididae; genus Metopolophium; species Metopolophium dirhodum. The sequence goes on along the minus strand of NC_083566.1, from coordinate 750,894 downwards.
CTGTCTCCTTTGCCCTCGAAAAAACAAGTTACTGTACCTGTGCTTTCCTCCATGTATCCCAGGCCTTCGATAGAGTGTGGCATGAAGGTCTGCTATACAAACTAAAAAAATTCCTACACCCAACATACTACATTATACTTAAATCATAACTCGCAGACCGATACTTCCAGGTCCATTATGGCTCCTCAGACTCTAATATAGCAGGAATCGCGGCAGGTGGAATCCTCTCACCAATTCTGTATAATATTTATATATCCGACCAACCGACCACCCCCAACACATTAGTAGCAGACTATGCCAACGACAAAGTCATAATATCATCCAGTCCAGATCCTACTACAGCCTCCAAAAACCTACAAAACCATCTTTTATTTATGAAAGACTGGTATAAAAAGTGGCATTTTAAAATAAACCAATCCAAATCAGTACATACTTTACACTTCAACTAGCACCATGCCCAGGAGTACCTAACGCTTTTTGGTACGCAGATCCCCATCCCCAAATGTTAAATATCTTGGGCTAACTCTCGACCGCCGTCTTACCTGGGCTCAACACATCCAAGCCAAAAGATCACAACTAAACTCCCGCTTACGAATGCTCAGAACTCTAATCGTCAACAATAAACACTCAAAACTAAATATTAAATTACTCCTCTGCAAATCTCTCCTAAAGCCAAGTTGGACATAATATGGCCTGCAGCTATGGGGCAATGCAAAAATTTCTAATTTAAATAAAATTCAATGTTTCCAAAATAAAACACGAATGAAAATTACCAATTCTCCACCATACGTATCAAATCACACCCTGCATAAAGACCTACACATGAAAACAATTCAAGAAGAGGCAAAAAATTATTATTAACGGTTCCATCTATGCTTCAACTCTCATCCAAACGCACTCATAAAAAGTTGAGCTGCATTAACCATCCCTGGTAACCCTCCTCGTCGCCTTAAGCAAAAATGGTGCAGAGACCTACTAAACCCTTAATCCAAATAACAAAAAAAAAAAATAATTAAAAGACAACAGTGTCATCAGTGGGTGGCTTCTTCAATCAAAATTTCAATTTGTCCTATCAATTAGCCCACACTCTTATTGTGCTGCTGTGTACAGATTGTGTATTTTATTAATTAAGTTAAAAAAAAAATGTTTGCATGTGAGATTTCTAAGAATTCAGTTTTTTTAGTAAGTTTAAGAGTATTTTTAATTTACGCTATGTTACATACACAAAACTTGCTAAACCAGCGGTTCCCAACCTTTTTAGCCGGCAGTGCCCTTTTGTTTGTACAAATTTTGTTAGGTGCCCTTCTGTGAATATCACGAGGAACGCGATAAAAATAAACACTAGTTTTCATTCATAACTGATTTAAATAATTTTATTGAACATATTATTAACAAATTATAATTTTATAGTTGAAAGTATAAAGAAAAAATACTGCTCTAATAGTGAAAACTAATAGTTTATGAGATATTTGAGGCTGCTTATTTTTGGAAAGTTTGGCAATATCTGGTTCAATTTGAGACAACTGGATACGGAGGTCAGGTTCTACATTAAGGTGGTTGCGGTATTTGGTTTTAATAGTCGTATAGGCCGAAAATCCTGCCTCGCCTAAATAAGTGGTAGCGAAGGGTTGGAGTATTGTTATTGCTTTTTTACTCAAATCATCAAAACTTGTAGTTTTCAAATTTAGCCAAAATTGAACGTAAGAATTGTTGCTGAAAGTGGATTTCAATGTCGAATCTGAAGTAATATCGATCAAACTCTCATATTCAATTGAAGACAAACATGAGGGTTTTTCGCAAACCGAAAATGGATTCAGTATCCATTCATGGTCTTTCAACAACACTTCACGATCTGTAGGGAAATATTTGTCTTTTCAACTACAACAAATTGTAAATTTTTAATATATAATTTAATATTTTTATTCATTTTCGGATGAGCCGTGGTGCCTTTTAAATAAGCTCGCGGTGCACACGTTGGGAACCGCTGTGCTAAACAATTGAACTATCGTTTAAAAACCACATACAAACACCGATAATGTTCTTACTATCAAGTTTCATTATAGGTAGATTCACTCTAATTTTTAAACTAACGAAGCTTAACATGATCTGCTGAGCGTATCTACACTTGCACTAATTAGACGACGAACAACAAATACCCGTGTAGCAACAAAACTCTCGTTAGATGGCTTTAAAGACCAAAAATCTTAATAAATTCATAATTGATTTTATCTGGCATAATTATGATTGAGTTTGGTGCGTGGATAACTGGTTTATTATCTTCACCAAAAACTACGGATATCATGATTTTTGTACCTACCAACCTACCCTGTATAATCCGTCGCATCAACGTGCACGGTGCCGATACAAACTAATAATAATTAAATAGGTAGTTAATCTGAACATTTTTGATGCAGCAATCTATATTATTATTCTGTTTAATAAATTATAACAATTTATTTTTGACTCTTGATTTATGTCAATTTATACAGGATACACCTTACTACGTTGTAGCTGGAATAAAAAAATATATATATACTACATAGTAATGATATTATTATAATTGATATTAAAAATGTCTTATTCTATATTGAAAAAAATTTTCAATTTTAAATATGCCCCAGTAAATGTTTTTAATTGTGTCATAAACATACAAAATATAAAATACAAACAAATAAAAACAATACTGGTGTACTATATAATGCAGATAATAAGTATGTATTTCATCTACTTGTATTATCAATTTAAAGTCTTAATAGTTAATTACATTACCAAAAGATATTACCTATTTAACTTTTAATCTGTACATTTCCCATTATTAGATTATTTCTTATGTCCGTATGCATAGTGAGTTTATGTGACACATAACATATAGTTTAACATGTCTTATGTGAAACATACATTTTCTATGCATACGGGCTTTAGACTACCTACTTATTAGATGTGATATACCTATCATATAAAAGATGGATTTTTTGACTGTGTATTTCAGTTATGGGATTTACTTAAGTTCCCCCGAGAAGCGTAAATTAACTATTTTTCCTCAATAAATTTTAGTTATTTTATTGTAATTCAAAAAGATAATTCGTAAGGACTCAAAACATAAAAATATATAATAAATTGTACTACCTATATGCAATCAGTGAATTAGAAATATGTTCTGCAGTATGTATTGTTTTTAAATTTTTTTTTATAAATTGTGCAACATACCCAATGGCTGTACTGTCCTACTCCTTAAGTAGTGTACCTAATATATTATAGAAATATGTTCCACAGTGTATTGAGTTTTTTTTATTTTTATAAATTATTACTAAAAATTAGTTATTAACATTTAGCAAAAACCCCAATTTCCAAATACATTTCGCACCATTAACGATTTTTTGTTATACATGTTTTCTTATGGTTAAAATAGCATTCTTCACAATGCACTACAAAAAAAAAAAAGGTTAGGTTGTAGTGTATTATGTCATATTGGCAAAATTGAACTAGGTAATACAATATAAAATTAAAGGAAATTACGTTTTATCCTCAAGTTAATCTGTAAACTGTTTGTATACAGTCTCACACTTATCACAGTTAAACGCTTATGTACACTATTATAACTTTATCAGAACAACATATTACGTTATATCTCTCTATTATGTTATAAAAAGTTGTATTTTGTTATGTTTTCCATTGATCTATGATTTGATATCACAATTAAATAATAATAAGAATTTATCTTTATAATTTTAAATTTAAATTTTCTTTTGATACAAATGCAAGTTATGAGTTGAAAACAATGGTGACAAGAGCAGAGCTTACATTCTGTTACTTTTCAAAAATATTTAGTTAAACACAAACTAATGCTTTGTTTGGGTATTGTACTTTAAATGAAGTGAGACACTGGTGCTTAATTTCGGTGTTTTAATTTGCAAGACAATGACTTGTCACCAAACAAGACGTTTTACTATTTATACGACCTGCAATCTTTCCCCCCACTAAATGACCAATTTGATTACAAATGCTAAATAATTTTTATGGTTTTATGTTCACAGTAATCAACAAAATTATAAAGGGGAACAAATTCAATATGGAAGCATTAAAACCATCACTCAATGATTCTTCAATAAATTCTAAGTAAGCAAATATCTACACTGTTAGTGAAACATTAAAAACATAACATTTTAACATCGGTACATTTTTAATTCATTTTATTTTATAAAACTAGGTGTTGTTATAATTTATTTAATTAATATATTGTATCCGATTTAACAATAATTGGCTACTGAATAATAAATAATACATTTTTTTGTCATTTGTTTTAGGTATAATTATATATTACACCCTACACTTGTTAGATGTGATGATCAAGTATTAAATAAAGTTATTAAACAAGAAAATATTGAGGAAAATGGCCATAACAACGATGATACCACATTACAAATAGGGTAAGATTATATTTACTTCATAGTGTAATATGACATAAAGGGCTGCTATTGTCTCATTTTTTTTTTTTAGACTTTTTGTCACTATATTTTGAAAACTGTAAATTTTTTCTTTTTTAGCTGTTTACTTTTTTACTTTTTTTTAATACAGATATAAATGATGTACCTAATCCTTTTCCAAAAATATTTTTTTAATTACTCAATTTCTTTAAAATTTATTTAATTTTACCTAACTAAATAGTATTGATTAAACTATAAAAATATTAAAATTGTATTAATGGTTTATGCTCTTCCAGATATAATTATTATGGTATAATATAGAATTTAAATATATGTGATGACCTTTGACCATGTGCCACTGTGAAGTATTTTAAAGGGCATGTGGTAGTGGAGAGTTAAAATATCGTTTAACATTTTCTAAGTGTTGAGGAATGAGGATGTCATATGGTTGGAAGGTTTCAGATAGATGAGATTGGAATACAATAGATTTTTCGTTATCAATGATAGCTAAAGTATTGTATGCATTTTTTAGTGGGTACGACGGAGTTTTGTATTTTATCATTCGCTTGGTTTCTTTCCAAAGGCTACTATCTTAACTAGATAATAATTGTAAATTTTGTTCGGATTCATTTGTTTTATGTTTGGCTAGAGCTTTTTTTAATGAATTGGCAAGTTTATTATATGCTGATTTGGGAGACAGGAGTCGGGAGGATTGATATCTAGCTCTGGCTCTACGACTTTCAACTATTAGGCTCCGAATTTGTTCGGGGACTAGGTGGGAATTGGAATAAGTGTTAGGAGGTTTGTCTAGTTTGGTAGCTGCCCAAGCAGCTGACTGTATGAGTGTGGTTAAACTGTTTACTGCTTTGTCTATATCAAGGTTAGATTTTAGTTGGGCATTGAGATTTACTTGTTCATTTATTATATTTTGAAATTGTAAGCGGTTAGTTAGAGGAGAAAATAATCTAGGTGCTTCAGTACGAGTTAGTGGGGTTGCGGAAATATTGAGTAGTACTGAGGAAAGATCTGAGTTTCGAACTAAAATATTAATAACAGAACAGTATAAACTGCTGGATACTTTTGCAACAAAAATATCTAAAATATCTGGTTTTTTTCTAAGGGATGAAGGCCAGTATGTGGGTTTTGGAGGGGAAAGTATATTAAAATTATTCATGTTGATAAAATTATACAAAACAATGCCATGCGTGGTGTTAGGCATTAAAGTCTCCTTCTATAGTAAAATTAATTTTAATTATATTGAAAAAGTCCGTAAAGATGATATTAGTAATATTATATCCGGTAGGAGAGTAGAAAGCTCCTAAGGTTAGGTTAACCTATCAATGTATATGATCATGACACTAGTTGGGGAATGGTTGGAAATAAATAGTGGATTTGACGAAAATCGCTACACCGCCATGTGCTGTGTTGTCTGGATGGTTAACTGTCAGTAAAATTTACCCAGGTATGTGGAAATTGAAATATTTAGTACAATGCGTTTCGGTAATGAGCGCAATGTCTATGCGTCTATGATGTAATACATTTTGTAACTCGTTAATATGGTTTTTGAGGCTGTTTGCATTAAATTGTAAAATTAATAGTGATTTGTTAGTGGCTAAACTATTCATTTTTTTTTCTAATAACCTGGAAATAATTTTAGTAAGTAATGAAATTAATGGGTTAATTAGGAGTTGAAATTTGTTTAGGAAGCATGACATTTACGTATTAGTATCTGTAGTTGGTGCGGGAGTTTTTTGAGGGGGAGATTGATTCTGAGTGGCTTGAGCATACGTTTAAAATGAGTTGGATGATTGGGTGGAGTGTCATTTGATGGGTGGCCGTCTTTTACAATATTATGCTTAAACTTAAGATTATGTAGGTTATGGTTATTTGAATATGGTTTCTTACGAAGCTGGAGCTCTTTATAAGTTGAACATCACTTATAGTTCGCCGGATGGTTGTCGGAGCATATGGCGCATCTCATAGGATCTTAGAGTGAATTCGGGTAGGCAGAAGAGTGGTGATTGTTTCCGCAGCGGGCACAGCGAGGCATGTATCCGCAATATGATTTTGTATGACATTAAGCAGTTTTGACATTGGCTGATTATCTTTAGCTTGTAAGGCTCTTCGATTTTAATTTTTTTGTATGTAATAAAGAATCCAGTTTGTATATACCTTGTGAAAAGTCTGTGGATTCTAAGACCAAGTCGATGAAAAATAGTGGAAGGAGGTGCTTATTGATTCGATGTAAGACTTGAGTAACTTGCCTTACTTAAAATAGTCGCACTTCTAGTTCGCTTTTAATTAGAGCTGTCTAAGTAGAGGGATGTAGGTTACGCAGAACCACGCGAATTGGTTTGTCTTCATTTAATTGATACGTGTGGTTTACTCTGCTTTTTCTTTCCTTAGAAAATGCACAACAGTTCTATAAGAATCTGGGTTCGATGTTTGAATTTTTAAGTTATCCGTTGTAGATTTGCAATGAAAATGCCTGTCGCCTATCAAATTAATTAATTCGGTACTAGGCCTGGAAAATCTTCGACTCCTTAAATAAATATTGGAGGGGGTGGCTTATTATTTGTGGGCTTAACAGAGGCTGAGGTGGTGGATTGTGGGTCATCGTTGATAATTTCTTCATTAGTTGTTTCAGCTGAACTGAGTAATTCAAATCTGTTCGGTGAAAAGAACAGTTTTTTTTAGTGTTGCACTTGTGGAAATAACGGTGGATCAGAGTTTGTGGAAGAGTGATGTCTTTTCTTTGATTCGATCTAATTACCACTTGTTGAGTTATTATGCGATGCTATCTTTGAATGATTATTTGGTAATTGATTACCTTTTTTTCCTTAATCGTTTTGGTCATAATTACACTAATTAAATTTATAATTGGCGTATATTAGTTTAAATTTTATATTATGATAGGATCGCAGGTCCAAAGGTCACCGTGAGTAACGGTACCTCGGAAGTGAGATTATAATATACCATACACTGCACTATACGCGCACTTATGGTTATAATATATACAAAATTGGGTACTACCTGCTGTAGCACGTGGGGTCAGTATGTTTAGCTGACAGCGCAGGGTTTGAAGTGTTCAAAAACCATGGTGAGTGGTAGAAGATACGAAAAAACGGTTCGGATTAAGCGCAACAAATCGAATACTCGGGTCTACAAAAAGCGTGTGCGTACAGTACAACTGTCTGCGCGTGACTGAGACTAATATAATACAATTTATTAGTTATAATTTATTTATTAGTGTGTTACAATACCAACAACAGTCAATACATTATTAACAATAACAACATAATGTAAAATAGTTTTACAAATTAAGATAATGATGAGGCCATTTTAAATATTTTTAAGAATTTTAATTTTTTTTTTGGATTTTTCAACTTTTACGTGCTTAATATTTTTTAAAATTCAGTTGAAATTTCTAAAAAGTTAACATATTATTAGATGTTTGATTAAAAATTCAATATGTGAAATACAAGTTTCGTTAACTTTTAATTAACTAATTAATTCGGTTTTAATTTTTTTCTCAGTAAATTGTGCTATATTTTTTCTGTGTGGTTTTTTTTATAATATATCTGCAAGGATCTTTTGAGCCAAAATAGTAAATTGAGTTAGTATGTACTTGCAAATGCATTTCAGACATTTTTGAACTATAATTTTTACAAAAAATCTAATTTACTTGTTATTGAAAAATCAGACCTAACCATTAACTGTTCGTAATTTAAGCAGGGAAATTTCAACATACTTTTCATTGCTAGGTAACTAGCAAAAAATGTATTTGAACAATTTTCCAAAGTTGCCACCGCTGCTTTTTCTAATTGAATGCTGTCTATTTTCCATGAATTGGACGGTACATTGTTGACTCACTACTATGTCCATCTATTTGAAGGTCATTATTTACAGAGTGAGCCATTAAATGGATGTCATCGTATGGCTCACAGTTAGAAGTCCATTGGGTGTTTGGCAAAGCAGTCTGTATATGTATTTAAAATTATTTTTAATTGTGTCTGTTGTGATTGGGTTATAGTTTCGGATTTATATCAAATTCTAATTCTTTACTATCTGTTAAATTTGTTATATTGCATATTATTTCATTGTTTTCGTTATTTTACGAGCATGTTTTGCAATAGTTGTAAATTTTTGTTGGTCTGTGCTAATTTTGTGTCAGCTAAATTTTCATTCATGTTTTCAAATACTTCTTCTACATGATGTGTTAACTCATCAAAGCCGTTTTGTCTTGTATCCATTCCGTCGTATTTTATATTTTGCTGTGTGTTGCTATTTTTTATGTATTGTTCTATCTGTTCTTTCAATAGTTTTGAGATCAGGTGTTACTGTAAATACTATCATATTACGTAAGGTTAATAGCTGATTATTAGTATTTATTTTACCCGGGGTTCAATGATTGTTCTTGTGACATATTCCTATATAAATGGTTTGGTTTATAATAAATATTACTGTGTTTTTTAATGTTTTATCGTTTATTTCATTATAGCCTTTTAAAATAATTAAATTTTTATTATATTTATCAGCCAAATATGCGAGGTTATCATCTGTGAGTTGGTAACCCAATCTATACCTTGGTATTCCTATGTCGTTTAAGAGTTCTAATATTGTAAAATGTAGTCCTTCGTTTTTTCAACAAACTTTTAACGCATTTGCCCCACAATCTCCATCTGTCAGTGTTTGTTCCGTTATTTCAAGATAAGATGCTAATTTGGTTATTTATCCTTAAGTTATAATCTATTGGTTTCTAGTGACTTTTTTCCGTATCATGCGAATTTATCATAATATTTATTGGTTGTGAATCACTTGTTTCCATTGACTTACATTCTATTTTATGTTCGAAATCTAATTTATAAATTCTTATTGTGATATCTGTATTTTGAAATGTAAATTTAATCATTTTAGAAATTAAATCCCAGTCTTTTTTATATAACCCCGCAAAATCTTTAGGTTGTCTTAAATTATCTATTGACTGATTTATGCAAAAGTGTTTTAAACATTTGTAGTGTGTTAAAAATGTCTTCGTAGGTGGGTTTATCATTATATACGCGTTTTGTTATTAAATACAAAATTTATTTTTCTTTAAAAATGCTATTTCTGTACGTTTTTTTATTCTGCGCTTTTAATACGTCTACATCTTTGAATCTTTCTTTAAATTGTTATGCAATCCCGGCACTCATTTTGAAGTCATTACTTATCTCAGTGAATATGTTACCTATAATTTCGTGGTATCTACATTCGGTACTATATGTTTCTGAATTTTGTAATAGAAATTATTGAAAATTAATTTTTTGCTTATTTTGTGTAATATTGTGCGTGTCTTGTAAGGTATTTATTGGTTTGTCTTCCTGTTCTATTTTTAATATAACTCCTTTTCCTTTATAATTAAACGTAACTAAATTATTTTTTAAATCTAGAATTGTGTTAATTTTTTCATTATGTCTAATCCCATTATTACGGATGCATATATATCGTTGGCTATAATTATTTTATGATTTATTTTTATCGTTCTTATTTTTATCTGGGCCATAGCTGTTCCTAAAATGTTAAATTTAGAATTTTTCGTCGTTTCAAGGTAGAGTTCGCTCTCGGAATTTAATTTATTACATTTAATAGTATTTTATCTGAGCGAAGCGATGAATATATTGATTTTACAATGATGTGTTTTAGATTCTGAGCGAAGCGATGAATGTATTGATTCTACAATGATGTGTGTTTTTTTTTTTTATTTTTTTTATTTTTTTTTTTATTTTTTTTTTATTTTTGTGTCTGTCATCACCTTTTAGGACAGTAAAAGTGCTTGGATTTTCTTCAATAGTAACTTTTCTGATAGGAAAGTGAATCTAGTTGGTACTTTGGGGGGTCAAAAGTAAAAATTTCCCAGTAGTTTTCACAAGCGACGTGAAAAACAAAAGAAAAATTAAGGAAAAACGGGAATTTTTACGCAAAATCTGTTTTCGAGAAAATCGATTTTGGTTTTTGGTGTAACTCTAAAACAAATTACCGTAGGGACATGCAATTTTGACTGAATGTTTATATTAGCATTTTCTATACACCATACAATTTACAAAATATTTTGACTCTTTTTGAGCTGTTTACGGCCATTGTCAGTTTTCAATTTTTTTAGTTTTTTTTTCTATAAATATCAATAAAATTTTATCTGTTGAGTAAAAAAGCTTGAAAATTTAATAGAAGGCTCCCAGGTTATTGTTTCAAAGGCAGATGAAAAAAATTAAGAATCCTTAGTCACAGTTTTTAATTATAAGCATTTAAAGTTCAAATTTTGACAAAATACGGAAAAATCACGAAAAATAGCAAATTATTTTGATGAGAATTCATAAAAATTTTTCTTTTTAAATCTAAGATTTGAAAATGTAATATAAGATTACTCATAAGTTTGTCTACCTTTATCAAAAAAAAAATGTCTAGAAGAAACTTAAATTAAATTTTTATGAGCGTCTGAAATTTATATTTTTACAACATTTGATATTTACTCGATTTCTCATGTAACAATTTTCTTATTTTATTGTAATTAAAAAACGAATGACTGTAGATACTTGAAAATTTCACTGAATGTTTATATTAGCATTTTCTATACGCCATAAAATGTTGAAAATATTTTGACTCTTTTTGAGCTGTTTACGGACATTGTCAGTTTTCAATTTTTTTAGTTTTTTTTCTATAAATATCAATAAATTTTTATTTGTTGGGTAAAAAAGCGTGAAAATTTAATATAAGGCTCCTGATATATCGTTCTAATAGCAGTTGAAAAATATTAAAAATACATAGGCACAATTTTTTTTTATAAGCATTTAAAGCTCAAATTTTGACAACATTTATCAAATTTATAATTTATTAATTATTTTGTAGTTAAAAATTTATACATTTTTAACTTTTATGGCTAAGGATTGAAAATTTAAAACAAGGCTCCACGTAAATAGGTTATATATAAATTACTTTATTCACAATAATCATCAAATATACTTGGTAATATCATAGGATGACTGACCGTTTTCGCTCAGAATCGTTTTTCTTATACAATGATATTATATCATTGAATTCAAATTTAACACTATCCATTACAGTAACCCAATTGTAACCTACTGTACATCAGAGTGACATCCACTTATCCACCTTTTTTGTTTATAACTGTTGCACTCGTCCCTGTATCTAATAACAACGTAATAGTTTGCCCATTTATTTCCCGATTATTTTTATTTTATTTTTTCTTTATTATTATTATAATAATATTATGTATAAATAGTATTATTTGTATTTTTGACGTTTTTTTAAGGAATGTTGCTGGTATTGTATTTGCGTTCCGGTTATTCAGACCCAGTTATATGTGAAAAAATCCGAGTTGTTTGTACAATTTATTGTATTACAGTATCTTTTTATGTGTCCTGGAATCCCACACTGAAAAATTTCCGAAAATCTTGTTGATTTCTGTATAAATAATTGTTTGGAGGTATTGTTCCCTGATTAATTTGTGTAGGGACTTAGTTGTTGGCTAATTTGTTATTAGTTGTATTATAATTAACATTTTGATAAAAGTTTGGTCTAGGGAATTATATGTATGTCATCTTTTTAATATGTACCCTTTTTATTAGAATATCGACCCGATTATATTTAAACTGATTGATGATCATTATGTATACAGTGTATACACATAATTTTCAAACCTCTAACTTCTTGTTAATATAAACTGATAATAACAATAAACATTTTATTCAAATCAATGTACCTATTACTTACAACTAGTTAGGTACTTGAAAAAAATGGTTAGTCAGCACACGATTTTGATCTAAAATGTAGTACAAATTTGTTGTAAGGGCAACATAAAATAATTCGCAAATTTTATAATATAATTTGCATAATATTAATTTTTAAAATAATTTTGTATTTTAGTAATACATGGACAATTGAAAAAGAAGTAAACACAACTAATATCAATATAAAAACTGAAGAAGATATTATTGAAACATGTACATTTTATGGATCCGTTGTCAATGAAGACTACTCTTTGGAAACAATTGATCGTTTGAATTTAAGGGAAAACACTTTAACATCCAATACAGCAAATCTGACTAGACGTATAAAGATTCATATTAGTGAAATGGAAGAGCCATTAATATGTGCAATGTGTAATAAATTATTTTACAAAAAATCAGGTTTGAAAATACACATACTGCGTCATACCCGTGAAAATAGCTATAACAATAAAGTTCTGTGCTATAACTGTAATATTTGCGGTAAAAGGTTTTCTCAAGCAAAACTTGTTGAAACCCATATGAGATTACATACTAAAGAAAAACTACGTATATGTGGTTTCTGTAATAAAGGGTTTTCTACACCATCATGTTTGAAAAACCACACTAGGACACACACTGGTGAAAAACCATTTAAATGTGACATCTGCAATAAAGCGTTCTCTCAATCAGGAAATTTAAATGTGCATAGAAAGATACATACTGGTAAAAAGCCATATCAGTGTGATATCTGTAAAAAATCGTTTTCTCGATTACACAATTTAAAAAAGCATGCGAAGACACATACCTATGAAAAGCCATATAAATGTAAAGTTTGTAATAAGAGCTTTGCTCTTTTAAAAGTTTTAAGACAACATGCAAGGACACACACTGGTGAAAAGACCTATAAATGTAATATGTGTGATGAAGCATTGACTCATCCAAGTTACAAAAAAAGACACATGAGAACACATAATGCAGAAAAACCATATCAATGTGTTATCTGTGACAAGTGGTTTTCTCAGCTAGGAAATTTAACAGTGCATAAAAGAATACATTTAAGAAAAAACATTTAGTACGATATCTGTGATAAAGAGTTTTGGAAGCAGAAAATTTGAAGAAGCATATTGTTGAGACGTACCGTCAAAAGGCCTTGAATTGCAACACTTGTTTTGTCAGGTTTGGTATATATGATTTGGTCCTCAGTTTTTATTCTGTGTAACCAATATTACTATTATCCGTCCTTTCCTCAAGCCACTTATTCTATTATCTATTTTACTTATTGTCCATTTTTATTGTAACAGATTGTAAATAAAAAATTATAAAAAATAAAAAAAAAAAAAATATTTGTCTGTAAATTCAACTGTATAGTGTATAATGGTATAATCTAGATTTTCGTTCAATCTTGCATGGCTACCTCTACGAAAGTTCTATTGTCTTAATGTTAATTTATATTAATTCCGTTACTATGATCCACAAAAATTGTTGTTTTTTGAGACAGAGTATAATATAACTCTTCAACCCATGATTATGTCATTAAATATGTTATTAATATATAACATTAATTACTACTATTATTTATACATAATATTATTATATTATATTATAATGATATTATCAACTACTGAATCATGTTTTATGTTATAATAAAAATCATCTTTACTTCTATACAATACATTTATGTAAATTGTATTCTACCTCAGTCAACTGTTATTACTTTTTATTAGTTCAAATTGTATGGTATCTAATCCTGTAATCTACTAGTTGACTTAAAATTATATTGTGTTTTCCTGTGGATTTTTATACCACAACTTTATTTATTTATTTTCTGATAGTTGTGTGCAAGATAAAATGGTGAATGATACTATGAGGAAATATGGGTCGATATCCCACATATGGTAACGATATATTGTGGATCTATTTGCCCAAGTTGGTTTTACATGACAAGTCGAGGGATGTATTCGATTTTAAAGACCCGGTAAAAATTATTTTTATGGGTACTGGGATCTCGATAACGCCGGATCGATTTGTCAGCATGCGCGATAAATATCACTAGTCAAATTAATTCAAAAAATTAATCAAATTAATTTAAAGAAATAATCACTTTTGTCACTTTAATTGTCTCAACCTAAAAAAAATGGGGGAAATAGTAAACTGCTCTGCTGAACAGTTACTGTAACTTGTAAGTGTCGAGTTTATTCGGTTAGGTACACCTTATCATTGGTAATTGAGGAGTAAGTCACTATGATGATGTATGACGTACATGTTAAATATAAATTCAATGATAATTAATTGTATACGAAAATAATTTTAGACATTTTATAGGAAGTAAATTAAATTTCAAATGTCTAAAAAATGCTCAGGTTGGTAGAGTCATAATATTTTAAAAACTATATCATGTAGAGAAAATACTAATACAAACATTTTGTTAACATTTCAAATATCTGGGCCTCAATGTTTCTCAACCTGGTGGTCTGCAGTAATTAAACGCTGATGTAGTAAAACAACCTTTCATTTACTTATCCTTAAAAAATGAAAAAGCATGAAGCTATAAAGTATTTATCGTGGCTTAACTTGGGAAATACAAGACTGGTAAATTATTTTCTCATGATAGATGTTAAGGGTGTCAGAGCTGGTGATTTTTTAGTACAAAACCAAGCCTTAACAGAAAATATTCTCACGCCCTTTAAAACAAACTGATTTCGTTCATTTTTTTTAAGGAGAACGTTTTACAGGTCAGATCAAAGCCTTATTTTCAAAATTATAATTATACAAGCTAAACTATGCATTTGAATAGTACACAGTATTTCTTATTTGAAGAAATGTACTTTTCTAACGCTATTTAAAAGAAAATGTATGGCTTTGATCTGACCTGCAGAAAATATTTATCTATTAGATGTTTCTATTATCTATTAGAAAAAAAAAATTTGAAATTCGACGTATTTAGGAGGCACGAGAGTTTTTTTTGTTAAGGGTGTCGGTGCCGGTTTTTCCAATTTTCCGAAATTCTAAACGATTTGAAAATTATATTTTATATTTATACTATCTACCACAAATCATCCTTAAAGTTGAAACTCAAAAACATTTAACTGCCCTAAAAAGTGATTACAGAAAGAGAAAACACCATATTTGAGTTTAAAAGAGCATACTTATATATATTATGATGCAATTGTTAGGTATTTAAAAATAAACTAAAATTCGGTGTCCTATTGGCTATGTGCAACATCTTACGTGACTCCCTCTAATTGATGTCATAAATTCACTTTCAAACACTTTAATAATATTATACTGTATGGACGACGCTCCCCTTAACATCGTAGCAACAATAAACGTACCCGCACTTGCACGATTGCGCACATCGCTTATAAGTTATTATAATATACGAATTCAGAATATTGCTTGTACGACGCTGCCGGTCGTCCAATATCCGTATATAAGAACGCAGCTTAAACGTACCCGCACGCACACGATTGTGCGCATCGCTCATACATGCGTAATACGAATATTGTTCGGACGACGCGGCCGGTCGTCCAACACTGCTCGTGTGTACATGCATACGGCGTACCAATAGGCTCCTGGTATCAAAGAAATAACCGAGAAACAAATGAAATGTTCGCACACGACAATTAATGTAATAGACAAAATGTAAAGTAGGTAATTTATAGGTATTTATAGTAGGTAATTTATAACTATTTTACTATTTAAAAAAAATTTGCAATATTTTTTAAAAATGTAAAATTAAGAATATTATGCAAGTAATTTTCTTCATTTAATTAGTTTTCATAGGGGGTGCGATCGTCCAAACCACGAGCCGCCACTGATTATAATAACAAGGTAGTATTATTTTTTTTCTAGTAGGCTCAGTTAAAAGTACTAAGTAGTAAGTTGTAAGTACCTACCTAGTTTGGTTAATATCAAAAAGTATAAAATGTATCATTTTCAATATATTTGTACAATTTATAATTTATTTATGCAATGTAATGTAAACTATGATATTGTAAAATTATCAATACCAATGTAAATACCTATCTTTTATAAATGTATCAACGTTTTAATAAACTTACACTAAATAATTTGAAGTTTCTTGATTATAGAAACTAAATTCATCCGTAAACTTGAGTGTCAAAGGACTATAATTTATTGTATCCACTAATATACTAATCTACGACAATATAGTTATTTTCACAATAACGAATAATTGTATTATAATAATGAGTGATTATGGCAAGATATTCGAGTCCGTCCAGTGAGTAAAATTGTAGTTCGGTCACAGAATATAATAATTTGGCATTGTGTCTTGTGCAGTTGTGATCATATTATACAAAATAACCAGAAGGCTTTATTTTCTAGAATTACACAGGTTCTTATGGGGGTTTATTTGCTATACCTGTTGGGAGATTAGTGTAGCCTGTATAGTGTATAGAGATAATAACAAATTGTACAACTACAGAATATTCTGTGGTACCATTACATATTTATTCAAATGTTTAATTTGAAAATTAAAAATATTTGCTTTTTAAATAAATTTGTTTTTATATTATAATAATATATCTATTACCTACCTATAAATAAAGAGATTGTTATAATAATTAATAAAAGTAAAATATCATGAAATGTGTAAAGCTTGTAACTTACTGATTGTGTTATTCATAATATTACTAAAAAAATTAACTTTGGTAAATTTTTGGGTTTACATGGCCGTTACGTCACTGAGAAACAGTAATACGACAATTTGGATTAGAATAAATTAAAATAACGTATCTCCGTACTTAAGATTAAAATTGTATTTATAATTGAGTAAATTAAATTTAGGGCCTAAATTAAAACATTTCCTATAAATTAAGAGTATGATAATTTGTAATGTAATTAACACTTTAACAGTACCTAAAGCTGGGCATTAACGAGTTAAAAAGTTTAAGTTAATTTAATTTTAACTTTTTAACTTAACTTGTTACTTTAGGCTTTTCATTAACTTCACTGTTAACTTACTAAATTTCTTTCTTAATTAATGTGAAATTATTCATTTTAAGAAGTTAAGTTAATTTATTTTGTTTTTAATTTTATAATATTTTACTATTTCAGTCTATTTCGTTTTCATGTCAAAAAATATGTATCATAAATTGTTTGAAGTTAAAAATTTATATCATTCGAATCTAACTTATATGGAAATACTGTATGAAGTATTAACACTATATCCTATAATTTAGTTTTGGGTTGGAAAAAAATTAAATACGCTAGCGTTGTATAAACAAATTAACTTTTTTTTAACTTAATAAAAAGTTAACAAAAAATGTGTATTAACTTTTAACTTAACTGAGCTAACCTATAGTTAAATTAACTTTTAACTTTTAACTTTTTGTTATTGGTGCATATTAACTTAACTGAGTTAAAAAAATCATTAACTTGCCCAGCCTTGACAGTACCTAAATGCTAACTTCCATAATTTTTTTAAAAACGTAATAATAGTTTTTAAAATATAGTAATTTCCATTTCCTGAAAAGTTTGCATTTGGTTGATACATCTCTCCGATTCTATGGCAATGAAATAATATAGAATAATATACAATTATCATTAGCGGACATTTAATGTTAAAATTAGTAACGTCGCGTAATGCTTGGTGCGTTTATGAATTATTATGTGTATTATGTTCTATTGATAATAATATTGCGTTTACGTTTGATTGGGCATGAAATTGTGTTAGTGAATTCATAAATTAACCAATAAACAATAATAATCAGATTTTCTATCCCCCAACACAAATTTAATAAAACAATTAATTAGTTTTAAAGGAAATCGGCACCCCCTGCACGTATTAATACAACAAATCAATTAAAAAAAAAACCTGGTGTCGTGAAAACGTAGATGTGAGACAAATGAACAATACACATTATATATATAAATATATAATAACTATGTAGGTATTTATATATAATATACATACCTTATATAGTCTATAGAGAGTAAGCCTTAAGTGGAAAACATAAGTGCCAAAATGAGATAAAGATGATAAAGTCATTAATAAACATTGATTTATAAAGTTCATTATTATTTAATGATTCAATATGGTAATACACATTTTACGGTTACCTATATATTTATTAATTTTATTTATAAGTCTTATTTTAAGTTAAAGTATCATATCAACTGTAATAATATTATCCAATAGGATTATATGATCCTCGTAAAGTCAGATATCCAGTAATAATATCACTAGGCAGATTTCTTACGGTACTGAATTCTTCATGTCCGGCATAGTATAAAGATGTTTGGGGATCTTTATATTTGGCCTTAAAAAAAAAAAAAAAAAATGTTACTTGAGTATGTATAGATAAACATTTTAATATTATTACAATTAATCCACTAATATCTGAATATTTTTTGGCTGGTTTGAATGACGGGGGAGCAGAAATACTGCTATCTGTGAACAAAAACCATAGAAATAAAATATGAGGTATAAAGCAGTAATAAGATTTATGTACAACTAATCGAGTTGTCAGGCCAAGGTAAACTTCTTTCTTGAGCTGTTATTTGCTTTAATGAACGCCACAATTTTTTTTTTCCATTGTTAGTTTTGGTGTTCTGTAACATAAGTTATTAAATACTCATTAATAGCTTAAGACCCAATTTCATAAATAATTTTAAATTAACTACACAGTACACACTGGGTATTTGTTGTTTTAAAAAAATGTGCTAAGCAACTACCCTTAGAAAAAAAAAATATTAAAGAAGCGGGTAAGTGCAGTGGGCTGGAGTAGGTCAGCGGTGGTGGAAGTTTTTCCATCGTGCCTTCGGTCCTCAGACAGGATAGTGTATTATTACAGTATTAAATTTGAATTCAATGATTGCATTCGATAAAAAAACAATTCTGAGCAAAGATCAGTGTAACCGTTTTTAGCGGTTATTTAAAATTTTTATTCTTTTCTATGGTGATAAACTAGGCGTTAAATAGCTTAGCAATAGGGTATTTTGGTGGTTTTTCTAGTGGCATTAAAAAACGTTTCAGAAAATCGAAAAATGACTTCTCTTAAGTACCACCTTGAACCAATTTGATAAAATATAAGATACTATATGCTGAAATCAAAGCACTCTTTCTGGTAGTATTTTGTTTAAAGGATAAAAAATAAAATAAACATTATTGTAAAACCACTAGCTTCCTCGATCCATTCAGAATCTAAAATATGCTTCTATCGAAGAAGGTCCTAAAGCTGTAAATTAAATACACGTATGTGTGTATAAATATAAGTGAAAAACTAGGTACATAAAGTATTGTTGGTACTATTATAACCATAAAGCATAACATATTTTTGCAAATTAAGTATTAACTAATATAAATGAGAATATTTGAAATAGTATCTATGGCTTCAGTCCCCATAGCCCTCTGCTAAGGAACTTCCACTGATAAATTTATTTTTTTTGTGCTATTTTCTAAATTAATTTTGAAGTCAATACAAATTTTAGATCTTTAAATATGCAGTAGAGGAATTGATATTGGTACAATGATACATATTGATAGTTTGATGGACTGACTAGTATTTATTGTTGAACCATTGTACCAAGTTAGCAATATAATGATTTTTAGGCTTAAAAAGTATTTATTTTTCTTGACTGCCGCCCACAAAAACTGGTCTCAGTCGTATTTTTTCGTCTTATTTTGAGCAGAGTATACTTAAGAGTTGGAGAGGTATTCATGTTCTTACTTAAAATTCAAGAAACTATATAGATTACATATTGTATCATTTTATAAAATTCATACGCATACATTAATCTAAATAAAATTAGAAAAAACAACAGGTTTTGTTTTCTGAATGTAAATAGTTCAAATTAATCAAAAATCTAAATAATAATTTAGGGTATTTAATTTAATTACTTACGTCAAAAGTTGTGTCTTTGAACACATGTTTTTTTTCTTCTCTTTGAGATAATTCGTCTACAGGATTATTTGCCATTAGTTATTTGAAGATCAAAACATTGAATCGCGTATATGTAATAAATATAACTGAAAATAATAAAAAAAAAAGAAGGTGTTTGATTTCTCATTAAAAAAATATTGTTTATTACCTAAATACCTAATACACTACATTTTTTTTTTTCGGTATCAAATATTAATTGAATAATAGTAAATTTTTATTTCCAATTGATAGTCAAAAAAGTTTATTTTTGCCACATCCATATTTTATTCCTTTAAAATGGTTTGCGGGTACAAGTTGCTTTTTTGCTCCCTTATTTACAGCACTGTTATTTTCATATATTTTTCCATGTTTGTGTATTATCCCTGGTTCTTTTTACTACTCAATGGCCACAGTACTTTGCAAACTAGATCAGTAATGTTACTAATTTTTCAATAAAAAAATGTCAGCCAACCTACTGAATTGTTTTAAAAGGTAAGTTCTATAAGTTATAACATGATGTTTTTATAAATTATTTACTTTTATTTTTTACCATACATTTCTATATAATAATGCAGTCATAGAACTTTTAACAGTGTATTACAATTTTTTTTCCATATAAATAAACTTGAACTTAAATAAAATTTATTTTCAAGACAAACATTTTGTGTTTTAAAGTATTGATATGACCTAAAAGGTGTTTTAAACCTTAAAAAACTTTATATATCAGTGAGAATAAAGAAGAATCTCAATGAAAATTAATTTTCTTATAACTTAATTGTTTTAAATAGTTTTACACTTTTTTTGTCTCAAAAATGTTTATTATTTATTTTTTAAATATGATTTTTTATTGAAAATAGTTGATAGATTTTATATACAGGATGATTTATTAACATAATATGACACATTATTTTGAAAACAATTTTTTTTTACATAAATTGATCCTAATTAAATAATTATATTTTTATGAATAAAATCTACACAGTACTTTTCTGAATGACCAACATGAATAATATTCTGCTCTGGAGATAAAATTAAAAAGCATCAAATAATGCAAAAAAATATTTTTAATAATGTACCTAAGTAGTTTTTAAATAACGAGTGTCTTATATTAAGAAAATCATATCATCTTGTACACCAACGACCTTATATAAAAATTTAGGAATAATCTGATTATATACTTATACAACATATACATAAGTTATATATCGATTATTACCCAAATAGAAACATAATTTTTTTTGTAAGTCGTTTTTATAATTTTGTTGTATCATTGATTTTAAAATATACTTAAAAGTAAAGTCTATTTTAAAATCGATGGTTGTATTTTTATTATTATGGTATTTGTTAAGTATGTGACCTACCGTTATACCAATAATTTATTTGAAAATAGTCAAATTAAAAATCATTAAATTATATTAATAATTATTTAGTTAATACATTTGTAATACAAATATAAATACTTAACTCGATTTTCACCCAGTAGGCCACATACTAAACGAATACCATTATTATTAGTATTATATTTCGATGATTGTTATAAGACTCGAGTGTTATGATTTTATGACTTTGACTCTGGTGAGTGATGGAGTTTTGTTTAAACTCTCTAGTAGTTTTTTATCCGAAAATAAGCAACCCAAAGGCATTAACCGCTAAAATTAGCACCAGAGGGCTATTATAGTGTGTACTTACTAGTTACTAATTACTTACTAGTTACTATACCCATTATACGCAGGGATGGATTAAAAGAAACTTATGTTTTGAAATAGGTTTTTTTTATTTCACTTTATTTAATATTGTGTATTGTGTATTTTAGTTGATATACCTAGTTTTACATATTATTATGGCTATCTTGTCGTATGCGCTCTACCGGCAACATTGCGACTGGAGTATGCGCTCTACCGTGTCTTGCCACTCTACAATTATATTAAGATTTTAGACAATATATTCTCATAATAAGTGGGATGATGTTAAGGTGGTTTTAATGAAGATCTGGAGCAATGAAGCAAATCTGGAATTGTACCACACATATTTTTCATAATTTTTAGCCTCAGAGGCCGCCATAAACTTTCAATCTTTTGGGTATGTGCCTGCCTTTGATATTGGATCTATGAAATTTTCGATATGATTTACAACGTAGTGGTTGTACCCGTGTTCCGAGAGTCCATTATATCCTGACCAGCTATCGGAATGTATTGAAGACCCAACAATAACCTCTCTGTATAATTTCGTACAAAATCGTGTTATCCCTTTTATTCAAAATACCTTCCTTCGTTGTTGTCACACAAGCCGAATACCCATGGCCCGTCAAGCCGTCTTCCGTAGTTTCTTGCCCTGTTTTCTATAGGATCAACGACTAAATATACGATCAAAAATTATATGATGCAGGAAAAGAGAGTCCTAATCTTTATTATCACGATAATAAAGATGTAAATTGAATAGTAGAGCGCATATAACATTATAACAAGTGTCCCGTAATCGCAGGTAGACCGCAATCTGGGGTAGAGCGCAAAAAGTATAATATATTATACAACAAAGATAGCCATTATTATATTAGTATGTTAAGACTAGAAAATTAGCTCACATTGTAAGAAATAACTTATACTTTCGTTTACAACAATTTATTACTTTCAATAACTTCAATACACATACATAATAATTCAGTAAGTTAGGAACGACGTGCGTCCCACGTTCGCACACGACAACAACAACTTCGAATATTAAACATAACCTCTAACATGAGTGGAAAAGTAATAATAATAATAATAATGATAAAAGTAATAGTAATAATAATAGTGATAATGTCACAGCTCGGCCATCCTGACCTATCCCAGTCTCTGGGATCATTACACAATATCTTTAACTTAACATCATAATTTCTAATAACATCTGAACAATATTATAACAATACATAATAGTGATAATACATTCATAATAGTATACATAAAATAATAATTAACCACAAACAAGTAAATAGTAAGTAAACAGTACATTTTTAATATAAACATCAATAAATAATAACATAACCATAATACATGAAATATAATAAAGGATCATTTTTCCAAGCTCCTAACCCAATGTCTCATGTTATCTGAGCTAATGACTCCTTCATAAGGCACCTGAGTGTGCTGAAAACCTTCAATGTCTTTGACTATAAATCTATCATTTAGTAACACTTTGTCTATTATATATGGGCCCTTAAATTTAGGTATTAATTTTTTATTCACCCCCACACTAACATCTGTATTTTTAATTACAACAAAATCTCCTTTTTTATATAAGGTAGGTTTCTTATGTTTCTCATCATAATATTTTTTATTATATGATTGATTTTTTACTATCTTGTCCTTAGCCTCTTTTCTTATTTCCTCCAAGTTCCTGTCCTTCTCCACTTCCACCAATAACCTCCTAAACTCACCCTCAACCGTACCATGTTGATATACACCAAATAATAACTTAGATGGGGCTTCACCCGTCGAAGCACATAACATATTGTTCAATGCGTACTCGACCTCATGCAATACCCTGTCCCATCTATTTAAACCTACTGTCTTTTTTGCCAGCATTGCTGTTATGCAACGGTTTACTCTCTCAACCTGACCATTTGCCCGGGGTGTTGCCGTTGCCACTAATACCAAATCTATTTTTTTCTGGGCTAAGAATTCTCCAAATGCATTAGACGTAAACGTTGAACCTCTGTCAGATATTACCCTTCTAGGTATACTATAACACCTGAAGTAATCATTCATATGCTTAATTACTTCTACCGTGTTAGTTGTTTTACAAGGATATAACCTAACAAACTTTGTAAATGCATCAATGATTACAAACAAATATTTATTTTTTTTACCAGTCTTCTCAAGTGGACCGTAGTGGTCGATATGGATCGTATCAAACGGTATTGGAGTCTTAGGTATAGGGTGCAACTCACCTTCCTTTTTACCATATACTGGCGAATATGAGATACATTTTAAGCAATTAGAAATAAAACTTTTGACTTTTTCTCTCAAATTGGGAAACCAAAATGTTCTCAACACTACTTCACTGGTTTTTTCTACACCCAAATGACCATATTCCTCATGCACCGACCTTATCACATTATCCTCCATGCTACTAGGGACGTAAAACAACAACTCACTTTTATACTTCCTATATACTAAACCATTTCTCATTTCAAAGTACTTATCCTCACATTTCTTCAACCGCTCTTTTAACTTGTTAATATCTTTATCTTCAATCTGTTTAATCGACAACGTTTGCTCGAAAGTATTTTCATACAACATTAATATATTGGTATTCCGACTTAATGCGTCAACGTGTTTCATTTTACTTCCTGCACGATGTTCAATACTGAAATCATAATTCTGAAATAATAACGCCCATCTTGCAATCCGAGGGTTCATATCTTTCTTGTTCATAGTCAACTTGAAACTTTCACAATCAGTGAACACTTTGAACTTAATACCATTGAGATAAACATGAAAACGCTTCACTGCATACACTAACGCCAAACACTCCAATTCATAACTATGATATTTAGCTTCTACCTCAGTGGTTCTCTTACTATAATAAAATACTGGATGCATTAGACCGTCTTTCTGTTTCTGTAATAGGATCACTCCATAACCCAATGCACTAGCATCACAATGCACCTCGGTTTCAGCTGACGGAGAATATAATGCCAAAATCGGCATTTGCACCAACTTATTCTTTAACAACTCAAAGGCCTGTGACTCCTTCTCCCCAAACTTAAATTGAGCTCCCTTCCTTAACAGCGCATACAGTGGTGCTGCCAAAATGGAAAAGTTTTCAATAAATCTCCTAAAATAACTGACTAGTCCTACAAAGCTGTGTACATTGGCTATTGATTTAGGTATTGGGAATTGTGTCACTGCTGCTACATTAGCCGGATCAGGTCTCACTCCATCCTTATCCACCACATAACCCAAATATGTTATCCTCGACTGCAGAAAAAAACATTTATCTTCCCTCAATTCAAGTAAGTTATTATTACATGCTATTAATACCGATTCTATTATTTCCAAATTTTCTGCTATAGTTTCTGTGGCTATCAACAAATCATCTAAATAAACTAATAACTTTCCAGACCTTATTAATTCCCTAAATACTGTTTCAATATATCTCATGAATGCTGAGGGACTATTGCAGTACCCAAAAGGCAATCGGACATACTCATATTGCCCCAAAAATGTTGAAAAAGAGAGATATCTGGACGACTGTTCCGATACTTTCACATGGAAATAGGCATTCTTTAAATCTAACTTTGTAAAGAAGATCTTCCCTCTTAAATTATCTAATAGATCATCTATATGTGGAATCGGGTAATGTTCTTTCACAACTCTTTTATTTAATTCTCTCAAATCCGCACACATTCGATATGTATTATCTTTCTTTTTGACTAATACTATGGGCGAACAAAATTCAGATTTACTTTCCTTTATAATACCTTTATCTAATAACTCACAAATTATATCCTTCACTGCGTTCCTCTCTACATATGATAATCTTCGAGGTTGGTAATGAAAAGGAGTGTGGTCTTTCAAACTTATATTAACTTCGTAGTTTATCTCAGGAGTCTCTGGCTTTAACACCCTTGAGTAACAGTTATCATATATTTTTTTTAACTTACATCTATCACTAAATGATACCTCACCTATGTTCAACTCCACCTCATCTCCCAACTCATACTCTATTAACCCTAAGTCAACCAAGAAGTCATTACCATTACACTGTTCTTGCTTCGAATTCACCATAATCCTACCATCTTCACCAAACCAAATATTCATCCCCTTAATAAAATCTCTACCCAATAAACATTCGGATAACATAGTCTGATCATCTACCACATAAAATATTTGTTTCTTATTTAAATCATAATCAACTAATAAAACCGTAGCATCAGTAACAGCTTCAATACTCAATTGAGACCCGTTGATTAGGGTTGCCATACGTCCCGGAAAACCGGGACTGTCACCGGTTTTTGACTTTGTGTCCCGGTGTCCCGAAAACATTTTTCGGGACGTCTATATGTCCCGGTTTTAGGAAAAAATTAAAATTGTTTAATTTCTACAATTTTATTTTTAAAAATAATAATTGAAATCGAGAGTCAACATGTTAATGTTAAAGATAACGAATAATTGATAAATCCATAGGCTAAATATAAAATAATAATACCGTAATATTCGAGAACAACAAACAAGTCATGTGCGCTGTGCACTATGCTGCAGTTTACATGTTTTATTTTTATATTTTATCGTCTTATCGATAATCGATATAGCCATACGGGTGATACAGAGACAGACTAATGACTTTTACATCAGTAGAACGTAGGTCGTAGTCACTAGTCACTCGTAGACCGTAGCCTAGATTGTTCGTATTTATTATTTTATTCGTTATTATGGCACCAAAAAGAAAATGTCACTTTCGTGATGAGTTTTCCGTTACTTGGAGTTTTATAAAAAAAGGTAGAAATGAATTTGAAGCATATTGCACTTTTTGCAAAAGCTATCTTCAAGTTGACCACGGTGGAAAATCTGACATAGTCGATCATATTAAATGTAACAAACATAAAAAAAATTCTCAAAGTGTAAATATTAGTGAAAAAGTGACCAAGTTTTTTGTAACTCCTGATACAAAAGAAGAAAAATTGGTAGCTGCTGCAGAGTTGGTTAATGTTTATAAGGTAATTTTTCACCATAATTCATTTAATTCACTGGACTGTACTACACCACTTTATTCAAAATTATTTCCCGACTCAAAAATTGCTTGTAAAATGTCAACCGCACGAACTAAAGGCACTGCAATAGTAAAATACATTTTAGCTCCACATACAGTTGATATATTTAAATCAGATTTAGAAAATACAATTTTCTTTAGTTTGGCGACGGACGCTAGTAATCATAAATCAGAAAAAATATTTCCAATTATAATTCAATATTTTACAAAGTCAGATGGTACAAAAAGTCAATTAATAAAAATGAGTTCTCTTAAAAACGAAACTTCAGAAACAATTTCGCAATATTGTATTGATACATTAAATAATTTGAAAATACCTTTAAAAAAATGCATTGCATTTTGTGCAGATAATGCAAACACAAACTTCGGAGGAATTCATAGAAAAGGACAAAATAATATTTTTTTTAAACTAAAAGAAGCCATTCAAAATGAACTGGAAGGTGTTGGCTGCTCTGCTCACATATTGCACAATACTATTTCTACAGCTGCAAATACGTTTAGTTTTGATGCTGAAATGATCATATTTAAAATATTTGGGTACTTTTCTATTTACACTGTAAGAACAGAAAAATTAAAAGATTTCTGTGAATTTGTGGATATCAACTACAGAACTATTTTAAATCATTCCAAAACTCGGTGGGTATCATTGCTACCAGCAGTAGAAAGAACGCTATCTATGTGGCCTGCACTAAAATCATTTTTTCAGTCCGAAGAGAAACCTCCAAAAATACTATTAGACACATTTAATAGTCCGATGAGTGAAACATATATGTGGTTTTTACATGCACAACTCGTTATTTTTAACAGGAACATTTTATTGATTGAAAAATCTAAAACGAGTATAATTGAACTAAGAAAAATATTAAGCACCATTTCAGATAACTTAAAAAATAGACAAATTAATAAATTTGTTGGTTTAAAAGTTCTAGAAATGTTGAGAAAAGAAGAAATATCTGATCAAGTAAAACATACATTTTATGAAGAAGTTGATGAGTTTTACAATACAGCAATTACGTATTTAACCAAATGGTCGGTCTCAACAAATCACTTTCATGTTTTTGACTGGATGTCTTTATTGGAGCCGATAGCATGGCGTGACGTAGAAGAAACAATAATTTATTTATCTGATAAAAACATACAGTTAGATGATTCTTTATTGTTTGATCAGCTAACATACTTAAAAAAAAAAATCGAAGAATTCAAAAACAGTATATTAGATTGGGATAATAAAATTGCTAGTGAAAAATGGCAATGTTTTTTTAGTGTGTCAATACACGATGAACAACACTCAGAACTTTTAAAAATTGCTCAGTATGTTTTTGCAATACCAGCCCACAATGCTAACGTCGAACGTGTATTTTCTTTAATGGAAATACAATGGACTGACGAACGAAATCGTCTTCAGCTTGATACCGTGGAAAGTATTATAATGTGCAAGTACAATTATAAAAAGACTTGTTCCGAATTTTACGAGTATGTTAAAACACAGCCATCTTTACTTACATCGGTTAAATCATCTAAGAAATATGAATGGTACAAAGAAAATGAGACAGAAGAGCCCAGCCACCCCGGCCCAAGTACAAGTAAATAAATAAAAAATGTTGTTATTTTATAATTATAGTATATTAATTTCATATTGTTAAATATTATAAAACAATAAATTTTAAAAAAAATTTTACATTGTCAATTTGTTATAGTAATAAAGTGTATAAGTTATAACACTATAACCTATTGTAGTATTGTGTCGTTATTTAATACATATCCAATGGCGAATATAGTTCAATAATATTTCTAAATTTATTTACTATTTTTCTGTCTGTCCCGGTTTTACTTGATGAAATTATGGCAACCCTACCGTTGATACCCGAAATAAAAATATCATTATTAAACGGTTTTCGTTCACTAGTCCGGATAAGATGAGACTTAATCAAAGAAATTGGGCTACCACTATCTACCAACGCATTAACAGTAACAGTCTCCTTACATAATATTATACTTACCCTTACATTATATGCTGGCTCTAACAGTCTGATCTCTCCTGCTGATCCACTATGTTGCCGCTCGTTCTGTCGCCGAGATTCTTCATTTGTGTCATTCCTATTTTTCTGATCACGTTCCGGACACGCTGATCGCTGATGTGCTGTTGAACCGCAACCGTAGCATGCTCCTTTTGGTCTTACTGGACTGGGACAACTTGGTGCAATGTGTGTTCTGGATCCACAGTTGTAACATATCCGGCTTGTTGCTGACTCAACACCCTTCTGACTCCTACTCGAACTTTCCGCTTTGGGCTTAGGACTTTCTCCTCTGGGCCACTGCTTCTCATTTGAATTGGACAAAACTATTTTATTTTGAAATCGAACATTTCTGTGCTCCACTAACCGCATGTAGTCCATAATGTCAAATAGTAACTCATTTTCGTCATTATGAGTACGGCTTAACAAATATTGAAATAATTCTTTCGACTGGATACCGTCTAATAACTGTTCCTTGGTATCAAACAAATCTAATTCCAAATCTCGACAAAGTCGAACCTTTTCGTGGAAGTAGTCTAGAATACGGTGTTGATGCAAGGCAAAGATTTTGTCTTACGAGTGGCTGATGATACGATACGGGTAGTGAGTGTAAAAAGATTGCAAGGTATGTCCTTCGAGATTGTAAGACCCAAAATGGTGAGGCTCGAAATATTCGACGGAGTTGATGCAAACATGTACATGGCGACACAATGTATAGGAAAAAGACATGATAACCCTGATATTAAGGTAGATCTGCCTGCGATCGCACAGTTATTGACGCCTGACCAAGTTGATGCGAAATTTAATGCGAGAAGACAAAGGAAAGAGGAACGGGAGAGGAATCTTAAAACTCCAGCTCGAACGTCTGCCACTGGCGAGCGTCGAGTGTTGCCTATAGCTCACTCATCGCAGACGCTTCGTGAGAGCAAGGGATCGGATGAGATACGTTTGAAAGTCATTAGCATGAATTTAAGTCCAGATCATAAAGTAAATACTCCCGATAATAGTATCAAGAAAGAGAAAGATGAGGATTGGTGTCATGAGGATGAGAGTTTAGATGTTGCTGAGAAGGACGATTCATTAACGAAAACAAATACTATAAATACTGATGATCAGGATGAAGATGATGATGATGACGGTGAAGATGAGGTGATTGATGACTCTCATATAGTTAGTAGAATCGACGAAACTGCGAAGCGTGATAGATATGAATTTGACAAAAGCATGGTGCAGAAATCATTGGGCGAACTTTCACAAGCTCGAGTTTTTAGTTGTTATTACTCAATGAGCGCAAATAAGAAGAAGATCATCTTGGAGCGAAAGTCGGGGTCGATTTCTAGTACTGCGTCTCGCCGTCGACATTTTTATCCGCATTCATCTGACCATCCATAATTAACATTCGTTCTTTATCCCACTTCTGATGTAAGAAATAACTTATACTTTCGTTTACAACAATTTATTACTTTCAATAACTTCAATACACATACATAATAATTCAGTAAGTTAGGAACGACGTGCGTCCCACGTTCGCACACGACAACAACAACTTCGAATATTAAACATAACCTCTAACATGAGTGGAAAAGTAATAATAATAATAATAATGATAAAAGTAATAGTAATAATAATAGTGATAATGTCACACATTTATAGCAAAAATATCAAACTATAAGGGCATATGGCGGTAAATAGCAAGGAGGTGCAATTATTGCCCTCGAGGCGTAAAATGTCTTAATCCGGCCCTTATTATACATAATAATATTATAATATCACATACTTACTCGAAAATATTTAATACCGCTAAATACTATAGTACGTTAATACTATAACATTAAGGTACTAGTATCAATAATGTATTTCATTAGTATTTACTATAGATTAGTAAAAAAAAAAAAATGAATTAAGTATTAACGAAAGCAGAGAAATTTTGTATTTTAAAATAAATTTTAAAGTTTAAACGGCAAATTATAGTAGCAAGCGCCAAGCAACAACAACACTCATTGATACAAATAATGATAACGTATCAGTTATGATAATATAGTTATCAATTTGACTTGTCAAGATATTATGTTCGATTATTTTATTTTTCAAGTTCCACATTAGAGGTCATGAGTATGTCCTAAGCTTTATCACGGCTCATATCTTCATTCATCAACATCAATTTGAAAACTTCCATTTGACCACCAAATAGTTTTGACGGTCGGCATTCGGCGTTCGTCACTTTATCAGTTCATTTCCATTTAACGTACGCAGGGCGTAGACCGTAGCAGCGTCCATTCCTCATTGATTCTCGTTCTCTATATTTTTCTCAATTTTCACTTTCAATTCCTTAATCTATTTTCCTCTAGATCGTTTTTCTCTACGACCAACATGTCACGAAAATTCTTTGTTGGAGGAAACTGGAAGTTGAACGGCACGAAGAAAGTTGCTGATGAACTACTCAGCAATTTAGTAAAGGGACCTTTGGACCCTAATGTTGGTAAGTTAATAATGACAGTACCTAATAAATTGGGATGTGGTTATAGTTACTTAAATGTTTTTTTTTTATAGAGGTTTTGATTGGAGTACCAGCCATATACTTGGATTTTGTCAAAGAAAAAGCACCATGTAACATATATGTTGCTGCACAGAATTGTTATAAAACTGAAAAAGGCGCGTTTACTGGAGAGATAAGCCCCAGTATGTTAAAAGATATTGGTATTGATTGGGTGATTTTAGGTCACTCTGAACGTCGGCAGATATTTCAAGAAAGTGATACTGTAAGTATTGCATTAAATTGAAAAGTAAAAACTGACCTTAAGTAGGTGGTTTTCTTTTTTCTACTTTCTTCTACTTCTACACACGGTCTACTTTTTTTTTGGATGAGAGCATTCCCAATATCATATTTTTTTAAAGTTATTTTCAAGATTCACTAAACGTGGTTTTTCATAACAAATTGATAGATATTTTCGGTTGGCGGAGCGTAGCAATGGCGCCAAGCAAGTGCCAAACATACTGTTTTTTTTTTTTTTTGGAAATATGTTTTTCCTTAGACACAAAGTTTTTTTGTTATAATTTCTTAAAAAAATTCAAACTGTTTCAAAATCAGAATTAAAAAACAAATGTTAAAAACAAAAATTTGAAATTTGTAAGGACTACCTATGGGGCATGGTGAAGTGCATTAGTTCCACTAGAGGCTAATAGCAGATACTACACTAGTTGGTTCCCTTTTTTTTGGTATGTACTACGTTACTAACATATTTTCTTCCAATTTTAACAGACTTAGGAGTTAGGACTGTCTATGATCTATTTAGTCCAATGGTATGGATAAAAATGTTTTTAGTTTTTATAGTTTACTTTTTTTTAGTTTATTTACCATTAAATAAAAATATAAAAATATTAGTATTTTACAAATTATGATATAATATAAATAAAGGTACAATAAGTGCCAAGAATTAATGTGGTATACACTTTTAGTTTTTACATGTAAATGTTTTCAATGCGATTATTGGACTGTAGTCTAAACTCTAATGTTAGTTTATTTGCTTCTGATCATTAAATCATAATAAACGATCTTGTTTTAGTACAGACATAAACATAATGTATTAAATACTCACGAAAAAATAAAACAAAAAAGCTATAGATCATAGTCTATTTGTTGAATAAATAATAATCAACATTAAAAAAATGTCAAATAAAAATAAATAGTTTAATGTATTTCCAAAAATCTTAGCATGTGAACTTGGGTTTTTACCAATTAAGTTTTACATGTGAATGTTATTTTGGCCCGTTGTATTTGAGAAGAAATTATTTTATTTTTACGTCTTGAAAAATAATTTGTCATAAAGTTGTCTATTGCATACACATTTTAAATAAATCAAAACATTTAAGATAAACTTAATTAATTAGTTAGTTCAAAAACATCATTTGTTATTTTTATTTTATGTATGGTTATTAACACAATAACTACATATTTATTTTTGGAAAAATAATTTTCCTTATTACCTAAATTCTAATAGTAAATTCGGTTTTAAATAAATATGCATGATTTAGGTATGACTATGAGTAGGGTTCTCTCCCAGTTAAAAACCTTGGTATTAATTCTAAATTGTTTTAAATGTTTGAACAGCTCATTGCTGAAAAAGTAAATCATGCTCTTGAGTCTGGATTATCTGTTGTCGCATGTATTGGTGAAACTCTTGAAGAACGTGAAGCCGGACAAACTGAAGCGGTTGTAGCTAAGCAAATTAAAGCTATTAAGGAGAAAATATGCAATTGGCAAAATGTAGTTATTGCTTATGAACCAGTCTGGGCCATTGGTACTGGTAAGACTGCCAGCCCTCAACAAGTAAGTTGTTAAATATATCTATAGTGATTTTATTGTGTACTTATATTATATATTTTTTATTCAGGCCCAAGATGTCCATAAAATTTTGAGAAAATGGCTAAGTGATGAAGTAAATGAAACTGTTGCCAAGACTACACGCATCATTTATGGTGGATCTGTGACATCATCTAATTGCCGAGAATTAGCTAAAGAATGCGACATTGATGGATTTTTGGTTGGAGGTGCATCCTTAAAACCAGAATTTGTTGAAATAGTCAACGCTAATCAGTAATTTAAATATGTGAATACACTATTGTTGTTTTCTTATGAGTTTGATGCAATAGGTAACTTAATACCATTTAGAATTGATCAAAGCAACAATTTTGTGAATAAAATGTATGTTTTGTGTGTTAAATTTTCCTCGAAGACTCATTAATTTTCGTGTATTACTGTAGTAAACAAAACTTA
This sequence comes from Metopolophium dirhodum, assembly GCF_019925205.1. Taxonomy (NCBI): domain Eukaryota; kingdom Metazoa; phylum Arthropoda; class Insecta; order Hemiptera; family Aphididae; genus Metopolophium; species Metopolophium dirhodum. Next base: position 717,279 of record NC_083566.1, on the reverse strand, counting down.
AAATTCTCAAAAACTCAAAATTTACATGTTTAATGTTTATACAATAAATAAATTATACTATATTATATTATTGTCATTAAATACTCATTATACATCTTGTAAGTGAAATACATAGTTTGTATATTCTACCTACACCATTTTATGTATGTCTAATGTGACCCCATGTTCCATTTATCAATTCTTTGACCCATTGTCCTGGGTTTATTTTCAGGACAGTAAAATATCCTGTTTTCAAAAAGGAAACCAATTATAAAAATAATTTGTTTTTAATTTTTACTAAGTAACTAAGCACTCATATATTCTATTATGAGACAATTTTTTTTCCTATTTTTACACTCTTATGGTGCACTAGGACATACGAGAGAATAAAAAAAGATAAAAAGGGAGAAAGTAGGTAACCACTCTATTGTACGGTAGGTATCGAGAATCGAGTATAGCTGTCATAATGTCATTGTAAGCAATATAATATGTGTTAAAACTTAAATTTGAATTTGAATGATAAATCATCGGATACAAAAAACTATTATGAGTGAAGAATGAAGATGGTCTGTAGACTGTCAGCCTAAGTTTATCTTATAATATATTTATATTGCTATTATTGTAATTTATTTAATAATTAATATGGTTAGATTGAATTAATTTTTGTCAAAAACATTTCATATTTTATTATGACATTATTAATATTTAATTCTTAAAATAGTATATATATTTCAATATTTGTATCATAATATATTATTGTTATTAACTTTTGAATCAATACCAACTTACTATAGTACAGTATTAATAGATTTGTGACTCGTGGTATAAATAGGCAATAGCTTAAAATTAATCTAAATGTTTTGAAAATTGTATTGTGTACCTACATACAGCATAATAATATACGCCATAAAAGTTTTAAATCCCCATGGATAATATTTTGGAATTAGGTACTTAAAAATAACTAAAATTGTTATTTTTTGTTTAAATATTGAATATTGTCTAAATTTTAACTTAAAATGTCTATATAAGAAATAATGGTATTTAATTTATATGTTTTATATTTTTTTGTTTCAGTAAAAACATTTTTTAAGAAACATTGTATTAAATTACCAAGTCTTGGCTATAAAAATTGAATATTTGCTTAGTATTTAATTATAAAATAATTTTAACATTTTCATGATTTTGATGAATTTAGTCGAAGTTTAAACTTCAGATAGGTATTCATAAAAGATAATTGTTAAATTGTTCTAACTTTTTTATAACTCATGTAAGAAAAACTTATATGGAACCAGTCTTAAATTTTCAGACCTAATAGGTATAAGCATAAATATTAAAATTGTTATAACTTAAAAATCTTTTACAACAAACTAAATGGTAAATTTTTGTGATTTTTATGAACTTTAAACGCTTATAAAAAAATATTGTGACTACCTGTGATTAACTATATTGTATTTTCGATAATTTTCAGTTAGCTTATGAGTCAAATCTCGAGAGGTGCTTACAAGACCTTTCGCAAAACTAGTTTTCAACAAAGAATAAGATTATCGTATATTTAAATTTCTAAAATATTCATAAGATTTTCTTATTTTGGTGTAGGTAATTCAAAAACGAATAACCATAAATACTTGACATTTACACCAAAATATTTCACCTATATAAGCATTTTCAATACCTACTTTATATAATTTTCAAACTTTTTTTTAATCTTTTTGAGTTATTTGAAGATATTTTACTTTTTGATTTTTTTAGTTGTTTTTTTATAAATAGGTATCAATAGAAAAAAAATAATTGTACTCTATCAAAAACCTTTAAAATGTTATACAAAGTTGTTTTAAAGTTGTTATTAAAGCTATTTAAAAATATTAAAGATGCATAGACTGGATTTTTTTTATAGATTTATTAAGTTAACAATTTAATGAGGACAATATTAAATATTTAAACAAAGAATAATGATTTTAAATTTTTGTTGTAAATCAAAAATGTTTTTTATGGTGCTTTGAAACTTTTACTTACATTGTTATAAAGTGGTGACTTATCCCACCCTTTTTTCTTTTTGTCTACACGTTTTCGGGTGAATATAGAGTGTAACAAAAACCTGACAAATAAAAATAAAATTGTTACTAGTTAAACCGTATGACATCAATTATGAAAATTATATGGGTAATAAAATATTATATCTAATTTAAGAAGTATACTTAGGTACGTCGAATATTTTGAAAAAGTTATTACCAACGTTTAAAATACATTTAACTCTAAAATTTGTCTAAAAATTAATAAAACTCAATTTTATTTAGTCATAAATGGATGGCTTAAATTTTTATTGAATTTAGATGTTTAGTTTGGTTCTAAAATCTTAAAATCTAATATGGAAACAATTCTAATTGAACATAATGTTCCAGTTCTATAAAATATTCGATTTTCTGTTCAGTCTGGCCAATTTCGTTAAAATAACAAAATGTTCTACGAAAAGTATAATATTGTAACGACAAGACAGATAGGAGTGTAGACAGTGTAGTAACTATTGGTAAGGTCCCACGAATCAAACAATTGTTGCTACCAATTACTTAAGCCCCCCCCCCCCAAATATTTTACATGATCATTACTTCATCGATAAATTTGAGACCCATAAAGACACGTCTCAGGATGGTACTCTAAATTGTGCCAATGACGCTGGACGATAGCCGACGATGCATTATATAATATGAAAAGCGAAAAACAGATCATGTCGAGTTAAAAAAAAATTCGGAACAATAATAATATGCAATACTTAGCAACGAGAATTTTTCAATAATTTATAAGCGTGGCCGTGCACTGTCCTACAAATATACACTTATACCTAAATGTAAACTTAAACAATATACGTACATGAATGTATGAAACTTACGAGTTATAGTACAGGCTGAGGCAGTAATAAGGTAAAAATAAATGAACCATTTTAAATTATTTTATTAATTCGTTTTATTGATGTAGACATAATATGAAATACGTATTATATTGAATGAAATTCATAAATAACCAAAAGTAGGTCTACTGATCGTAATGATATTTTCCAGCTTGTCCAACTTGAAGATTGTGATACATATTTTAAAAGCATTTATTTCATTGTATTACATTTATTTTTTTTTTCTGATAAATTTGTCGTGTTTAGTTAAAGTAGGTACTTTTGAGAATATACTAAACACAAAACGGTTGAGAAAGTGTTTTTCGAAGAGTGGTAAAAGCTAAAACGATTTGCGTCACGTGGAATATGTGTAGCCTATTTCGGTCGATTATTAAAAAAAAAAAATAAATGTTACATTAATAAAAACAGAAAATCATTGTTATTAAATGAATTAATATTGTTCTGAAGACGTAGTTGTAGCCCTCGATTCTTGCACAACATACACTTGCGAGCCTGGGTGTGAGGTTGTCACGAAGCTCCTGTGCTTGGCGCGGATCAAAGACAGATTGCTTTCAGCAGTGTCGGCTCTGTCTTCGGCTGCTTCCAATTCTCTCTGGAATCGCCTCACTCGAGTTACACTCTGGGTGCTCATACCTTCCTGTAAACGAAATAGCAATAATTTACTGGTGATTTACCGCACGCACGTGTACCTATATTATATTAGTTAACAAATTCAAACCTGTTCTTGTAATTGCCTCTTGTAGATGTTGACCTTCTGGTTGACTTTGTCTAAAGCTTCTTGTAAAAGCTGTACGTTCTTGTGATCTTCTTCGCTTTGAATGACCAGCTCCTTGAGAGAACGTTCCTTCTTGCGCAAGATCTTAATACTCTCGGCGTGACGACGTTTTTCTTCGTCGATTTCTAATTCCAAGTCGCGAATCTGTTTGAAAAAAAAGCCATTGCCCGTGTGAGTAAAATATTAAATTGATAATTAAATTATTATCGTAATATTGTACTCACTCTGGCTTCTAATTTGCCAATAATGCGTTTGCCACCCACAATAGCGTTGGCTTCGACTTCTTCGAGACGAACAGAAATATTCTTGACTTCGATTTCCAACGACTTCTTAATGGCTTCGATCTTAATCACTCTCTCTTGTTCTTCGTGCAATATTTCTACAGTGTGTTTCATTTCAATTTGCACCCGTTGGTAACGTTCATCGGATATCTTTAAGACAAGGACAATAAATCAATTTAGGTACATTATGATTAGGACTTGACTTAGAAGAAAAGTGAAAACTCACTCTCAACTCCTTAGATACTTCTTCGTAATCTGATACCAATTGGTGTAGTTCTTGTTCAATCTTAGATCTGGATGACGACAAGTTAACGTTGATGGTGGTCAATTCGTTTACACGGCTCTGTGATTCTTCATACATAATTTCAATGGCACGTTTGTTGCGCAATGTCTACAATATAATATATAAATTAAAAGCTTTGGACTTTGATTTCTGTCAAACATTTTTGGCTATATGTTTATGTTTAACACTTACAGCGTCGTAGTTTCCACGGAGCTCTTCCATTTCTCCAGTAAGAGATTGGATCTTGCGCTGAGCAATGGCCAACTGATCCAATGTAACAGCCAACTGGCGTTGACCTTCGTCGTAGTGAGCTTGCAATTCCTATTTAATAATATAAATAATAACTAATATATACAAGTTTCAATTAAATATGAAATTATCATAAATTTGGAGAAGTATATGAAACATAATTAGTTTCTTTCAATAATATTATTATTGGAAGAAACTAACCTATAAAATAGCAACATTGGCAAAAAACTTAAGTGTAAAACTTAACTTACAATCGTGTAACATTGTACCTACTATGGAATCAGCATAGGTATATAACAATTTAGAATAGTATAAATAGTGTGCTAATAAGTAATATATAGGTATGTATTTTTATTTAAAATATTGAATCATAAAACTTGGTTCGGGGGCTGTAGTCAATTTGCACCAAAATTTACAAAAAAATATATACAACATAATTTATTGTTATACCAAATAATTTGCACCAACACTTTTGAAATGTGTTTGTCATTTGCACTAAAATTCATATCGATCATTCTTTCGATAGTACGTATACGTTTCGATAGTAAAGTATGATATATTGGGATATGAGAAGCTATTAAGCTAATAAGTATAATAAGTACTAATGACACAGAATATTCCATTTTAGATTTTACCGGTTATTTCACTAACATATTCACACCGTTATACGGACTACGGTACGTCAGTATTGACTTTAAAGCTAGGTACCCACCTAATAACAATAATATATGAAGAACATATATTATAAATATATAATATTATAATAATAAATAATATTTTTAAATATGTGTGTATAATAACGTGATGACGACGGATCAGTTGTCAATTTTTCGAAATTCGAATGATTAGGTACGTACCTAACAGATAAGGCGGCGGGTAGTTAAAAATTGTGAAAAATTATTATTGTCATTTGACTATTCGAGTCTGTCAAGTCTCATATAGCGTACCGACGAAGTAATCGAATACTTAACGATCAACTATTATATAGATTATAACTATTATATAGATTATAACTATTATATTATATAGATACTATTTAATTTTGGCGCAAATTACAAACACTATTTTCGACTATAATACGATGGTGAAAATTACATACATATCCTTATTTTGGTGCAATTTATAAACTACAAAGTTATAATACCTATACCTACTTCTTATTGCAATTATTAATCAGTTGATAATTATTACTTTATATTAACAGTGAAGACTCCAGGGACAATTACCTACCTAATGGCATTTATATAGTTTTTACTTTTTATATTTAATTTTAAAATCAATTTTACCGTTAAGTGGAGAGATTGCTTTTTGATAGTTTTTTGTAGCTCAATGTTATTTTTGTTGGCCACATCTAATGACATTTCCAATTCAGTTATCTGAATGTGCAGCTTCTTCTTAATTCTCGTCACTTCCGTCTTCAATTTTGTCTCGGCTTCAACTACGCGAGCACTCAATTGTTCAATTTCGATGCTTGTTTGCTTACTGAAAATAAATATCCATGTACATCATTAATACAATTTAAACAATAAATCATATACAACAACAGAAACAAAATAGATTTGTCGATATCCTAATTAATATACCTTCCATCTTCAAAATAATTAGAACTTTTAGCCTCGAACTTCCGGAGTTCATTCGAGATTTCGTGTAGAGGCTGTAGCATTTTGGTCTCATCCAAAGAGTTATATGTATGGGTTAAATCAAAAATGGTTTTTCTTTTAATTTTCATTTCGCCTCTGTAGTTTTCTTTTGTCGATACCTTTGTTAATATTAAATCTTCAGCGATATTTTTGTGTGCGTTGCTCAGCAATGTAGCTTCGATGCTCTTAGCCGACCTACCCCGGAAGCTTTTGGACATTTTTTTACGAAGATTGAACACGAATACAATGTTAATCTAGGAGGAATGGGTTACGTTCACTACCGATCGTCAATAATAACTGATTTATTTTTATGAATGCTGGGCAATGTCGATCGGGTATATTTATAAAGCAGATCGAAGGTCTTCAGACCGAGCCAATGTCGATTTATACACGAAAGCTTCTATTTAGCTTTATTTTTTTCCCATACAGACGTCATTGGCATGTTCAACATTCTTTCACAATGAAATTCCAATAAAACACTTAAAGATGTTTTTTTGGTACATTCTTCCTAGTTTAATGCTATCTACATTCAGTGATTACGTCTTTGAGTATCTATACATTTTTAGTTTTTTAAATGAGGTTATAAATCTTAAAACATATTCTAGTTTTGTTTAATATAGATACTAATACAGTAATAGATATTCAAAATATAGTATGCAACTTTTCACTGATAACTTAAGTTCGTATACTGTAGTTTAACTACTGTATAACTTTTTTTAATAGGGTTTTTATAATAATAATAAGATATAACCTAGAAAATGATGGAAAAATCGAATAAATATGATTATGTTAGATGATTTAAGTAAATATTTCACAATTTTAGAAATAGGTCAATGTCACTTAGAGGCAATTAATTACTTTTGAGCCAAATATTATGATGTCGATAAAATTAGCAACCTTTATACCTAAAATCGCTATTAATTTGTTCTAAACTAATAATTTGTGCTCAACAAAGCACCAAGTTTAAAAAGCACACTATATAAAACACATTATATTTTCCCTCGAACACGTATTGATGTAATATATTGTATATCACACTGTTATTTATTAAAACCAAAATTAATATTAGAGTTTTAAAGGTATCACCTATACATTTATATGATGGGGATTGAGAAATTTACTTATACTTAAAATTAAATAATATACCTAATCCTTAAGGGGAGATAGAATAGTATGAGATTTTATTTTTTTATGGTATCATTTTTCTATGTTTAGTATAACGTTATAAATGGTTAAGTATAATTTATGAAATCCCCTTTTAAAATTCAGCATCAATAATTAATTATTTAAATTTAGTAATTTCATAATATCAGTATATATTTGTAATTAGTTCATGACGCGTATGTATTTAATTATTAGTTTAAGAATTTAGTACCTATTACGAAATAGGATTTTACTATGTTATGACTTATGAGTCATAAATGTATTTTCAAGTAACGGGTCCATTCTTTTTTGTAAGTTATGTGAAATTCGAGTATGTGCAGATCGAAGATACATAGTTAGACAACATCAAACACTGATTAACACAGACACATTATATGTTATTTTTAATTGTACCTAATGTCACTTTTTGATAAAAATAAACAAAGCAATATCACATAAATATTTTTTAAAACCATTTAAAAAATATTTAATTGCAATTAAGGGTATTTTTTACTATAATAAGGCAATCGATTTTCAAAGCTTTTTAGTCCGATATAACTTCTAAGCCCTAGTTATCACTATGAAAAACATAATATTCAATTTACGAAACATACCATTAAACAATATTATGCTACTTTTTCTGCTCAATATATTTTATATTCTCAATTGAAATATCAAAGGGGGGAAATTACTAAATTTCTAATGACGTTTTTTTTTTAAATAAAATAAACTTGTTTTTCTTTTTTCATGTTTTTGATTTTAGAATTTAGACACATATTAAACAATATATTAAAAATTAAACAAATTTATGAGTCATATTATAATTTTGGAAGTTATTCAATTATTTGAACACGTGCCAAAATGTTTTTTTGCTTAGCTAAAAGTAGGTCAATGCTTTATTAATAGGTATATACTATATATTATAATAAGTACTTTATACTATATTAAATAGGTAGTTATAAATTTATAATAATGGAAATTTTGGGTACTATACATTTAAAAAAGTAAATATACCTATATGTATTACCTACCTTAGGTATGTGGTGATTATTTAATAATATAATTTTTAAAGTACTATAGGCTTCTTGGCTAAACCTGATACATAATTTATTTAGTTAACTTAAGACATGATCAATTATGAACTAACAAACATTTAAGCTAATTGAAAAAAAAGGTATGTACCTTGTGGCTTGTAGGTACCTACTTGTATTGACAGTGGTGTAGTCAGGGGGGCTATACGACATATTAAGCGCCAAAGGTACAAAAATTACTTATCAGTTGAGCCAAAATTAATATTTTATGTAAGTAATTATTTAGAAAAGTCGATCTTATAAAAAAATGTTTAATAATAAATTGTTAAAACATTATATACATACAAATAAATATAATTTGAATAAATCGGTTGATTTTTTCGACCTTAAAAAAAATTGTCAATAATAAATTTTTAAGTATAATATAGTTCTAAATTTAATATCTGTTATTTAATATCTATTAATCATAGCACACAAGTATCTATAATTTTGGCGCTTTCGTACGATATGATTTTGGCGCATTCGTATGATACAACTTTTTTTTCTTATCTCATTTTGGCACTTATGTCTTCCACTGGTCAGGGGATGGTTTGGCGGTTGAACATCCCCAATAGTCCGTAATAATGCAAAAAATATATATTTACTATACAGGTATCTAAGTGATTAGGATTTCTCCAAAATATATTGTTATATGGTTCTATTTCATTGTTGATATTATTGATATGAAGATTGACGACTAGTGAGTGGTGACTACAATAGAGAGTGTGTATAAAATCCCCCACATGTCATATTTTAATATAAAATGAAAACATACACCTAAAAGAAATCTAAACTACGCACATGTCTAGTGATTAAGTGTGTGATTTACCCAAACTTGTTTGGGGTAAAATACGGTACCCACCTGGTATTTAAAAATAAAATATAATGATGTATTTTACATTTTATTTTATTTATTTTAAAAAAGTAAAAATAATAAAATAAATTGTAAAAATCACAAAGATATATCTGTAATATTCTGCATGATTTAATTTCTGATAGTTTTTGGATTAATGCGCAGACTTAAACATTTTATCAACTCAATAAGAGATAATACATACATGTAGGTACTCAATTAGATTTATTATATTACATATTATATAGTATATATTAATAAATGACAATATGTGTGTGTATGTGTGTGTGTGTAAGCGAACCCACAGACAATTCTATAGCACTCATGAACCATATGGTTTTGAAATTTGGTACATAGATAATCCTATAGGGATAGTACCTTGAGGCTTGAAGTAATTTTGTAAATAGGGGATCACGCACGGATTTGTTAGCTCACCAAAAATGATTTTTTTTTTTGTAATGGGTATTGGTGGATCCAATAAGGGTAATAGGGTAAATTTCCCAACACTCTTTGAGCTTATTATATTAAATCATATTAAATTAATAGAATTTTTTTTGATATTTAATGAATTTTAAATATCCCCCAACCCTTGATTAATGTATGGTATAGACCACCACTGGTATAGAGTTGTCATTGGTTACATTAAATAAAATAATTGTTATAATTGGATATAATTTTAGACCTGCAGTATTTTATATTTGGTGAAAACCGCCCAAACGACTGTGTTAAAAATATGTGTAGGTATAGCTTAAAATTTAAATTATTAAAGAAGTTATCAAGACAGGGTAAGTCCTCGAGCATTATTTAATTTGTCAGTAACACCATGCAGGATCAGTTATAGTATTATATATTTATATATCATTATATTATCATATAACCTAAGTAAGGTATATTATTTATATTTATTTTTATATACATTTTTTTATTACTTAGTTACTGAATTACGTACCAAATTAATGCTAAAATTATATTTATCTCTGATTTTGTATTTATTTATTTACCCAACTACTTTTTTAAGATTTATTCATTTATATTACTTTATTTATACTAACAGTAGATCATTGATATACATATAATATATCAATATAAATGTATAACATACTGTATAGTTATGTTACATAATATAATAATATATAGTTATTTATATTTATTTTATTATTATTATAGATATTATGTATGATTTTTCCAAACTTTAAGTATTTATGATGATTATTATTTTAGTTATTTTCCTAAAATTAAAATGCTGTTAAGATATTCAATTGAGTTAAATAAATCTTACCGAATAGATTCAATTTCTTCATCTTTTTCGGCCAAACGTTTTTCAGCTTCATGTCTGAATTGTGTAAGTTCAGCAGACAATCGGAAAGATCTACCTTCCTCAGCTTTTCTTCCCTATATAACCAACATCAAATCCTTTTATATAACACCCACTGTTCAATATTTAAATGGAATAGTGGAATACATACAGCTTCAGCTTCTTTATAAGCAGCGCTAAGTTCATCACGTTCATTCTCCAACCGTCTGAGTTCTAATTCTAACTCATGCAATCTTCTGTTGTATTCAGCAATAGTGTTCTTGGCGTCGTGAAGATCGTCTAAATTAAATTAAATTAAATCAAATTAATTATATTGTAATCTAAATGTCTTGTAAAAATAATTATATACCAGCCAATTTCTTGTTTTCGCGAGTAAGTTGATCCTTTTGTTCCCTGGTTTTGTCCAATTCGTGGGTTAATCTTTGAATTTCATTTTGTTTGTTTCTCAAGTCCCGTTGTCCTTGTTCAAACAATGCAGTTGTTTCGTCAAGGCGACTCTTCAAGTCAATGTTGACTCTTTCCAAATGCTCAACACGTTTTTGCAAATCTCTTGCAGTGTTGTTAGCCTAAGTACACAATATGTTATTATTTTATTTAAATTAAATGCTTAAGCTTTAAAATCAAAAAAAAAAATTAAAAACCTTTTCCAAATCAATAATAAGAACTTCAACTTCACTTTGGAGCCTAGACTTCTGTTTTTCCAAGTTGTTGACTTTCACCAAAAGTGTTTCGATATGTTCCTCTTGTTCTTGGATACGTGCGGAGTATTTACGACTAGAAAAATATTATAACAAAAAAGCTTTATTTATAATTATTTATTAATTTTTTTTTATAATTTGAATTACCGTAGCTCTTCAACTTCCTCGGCCCTAGCAGATGCTTCAGAATCGTATTTCGATTTCCATGCTAGAGATTCACCATTAGCCTTGATTAATTGTCTCTCAAGGTCTAAACGAGCCTCAGATTCTTCTTCCATTTGAACTCTTACTGATTCTAATTCAACTTCTACTGAATGTAAGTTAGATTCCAATAGTGAGCGTCTCTGTAATATTATTATAATTAGTAAATGTATTAAAATATCATTTGTATATTAAAAAAAATGTTCATACTCTTTCATCATCTTCTAATCTTCTTCGAGCGTCTTCTAATTGTCCAGCAATTTGAGACTTAAGATATGTAGTGTTCTCAATTGATACTTTTAAATCTTGAACTTCTTTAACCAATTCAATATTTTCCTAAAATCATTATAATTATTAAGTTTCAACAATGATTATAATTGTTGATAATATGTTCTAACAATTGACAAACGGCTCTTGATCGAAGTGATTTCAGTGACAGATCTTGTAATTTCTTCAATACGAATGTTAAGTTCATGAATAGTGATCTCTAGTTTTTCAATTGTCTTAATCGAAGTGTACTGAAATAATAAACAAAAATTATATATGTTTGATTTGTTTTAATTTTAATTTTGGATTATTACTTTATCCTTGTTAGCATTTTCAATTTGGGCCAAAAGTTCGTAAACTTCTTGTTGGAATTTAACCTTTTCTTTTTCGGTCCTGGAAATAAATATATTAATATAATATGCAAATTTAATAATTTGTGACATATTATTGGGTTTTATTTACCTAGCTTTGGCTTTGGCGAGTTGATCCAGTTGTTCTTGGAAGTCAGCGACGACCTCTTGATGCTTTTTACGCAAAAGATGAGCTGTCTCTTCAGATTCAATATGGACATCTTCCAATAGTTTACGGAGCTTAGTGAGTTCTGTGTCACGTTTCTTATTAATTTCAAACTGTTTATTCACAAAGAATACAAAAATAATAATTGTTGAAAAATCATAGGTATTTTATTCTCATAAATTATGATAAATTACTTGATTATCGGCACCGCCTTCAGCTTCTTCCAAACGTTCACTGAGAGATATTAATTGCACGCTCACATCAGCTTTTTCTCTTTCAATCTGAATAATATAATAATTCATAGTTTGTTATTATTAACATATGATATTGTAATAATTATATTACACATATTGTAATTAGTATTGAATTAATAATATCGTTAGATTTTTAGTATTCTGTTATCATCAAAGATTTATTTATTTGAGATACTTGGTTTTCATTTATAATATATTTCAGGTAGGTACTCGCCAAAATTCAAAAATAAACATTTAAGTTAGGTTAGGTGAATCAAACGTGTCGATTGACACATGTCAATGAAACCAGGCTAAATTCCGTTTGTAAAAATATAACTGGATGGTCAGCTTAGTGGTCGTTCACACTTCATTCGTCCCGTTCGGCATAGCATCACTTTCTTTATACTTATTTTTAGAGTACCTTTCCAAAGCTCAGTGCCAAAGAAATTTAACTTGCAACGAATAAAAAAAATGAATAGTCATTTTGGAAATCGTTTAAACATAATAATAATATTTATGATTTATTATTCTTACTGTATAGTTTACGGTTTCGCAAAGTTAATTTATGTAGGTACTTTTAAATATTTTATTGTGTATGAAAAAATTACCCATAATAAATATGCATAATTTTTAGAAAATAAAAATGTATAAATGTATAATATTATTAATAAAAATATGGCAAATTTTACAGATAATTGTATATTCTACGTCTTATATGCAGATGTATATAAAATTATCTGTTTAAAATAATATTTATGCAACAAATGATGAGATTATTTACATCACCTTCGTCTCAAAAATATTAATTCAAGTACCTATATAAAAAGTGAAATGCTAATTTATTTTTACTTTTTATTTTGGCTCTTTGATTTTAAAATGTTTTTAAGATCAAATTGTACCTATACAAGGTAAATAGCTTTAGCTAGATAAGTTTATAATTTATTTTGCTTTTGTAAATCCATAATTTTGAATATAAATTCCATTGATAATAGGTATCAATATGTTTACTACGCATAACTAAAAGAATGTTTTAATAATAATTTTAATGGTATACATTTAAATATATTGTAATTATTATTATGTTAGTATATTATGCATTATCTGCACCAACCTAATATAATGATTAGACGTTTTATATTATGTCCAAAGTGGTGAAACAAATTACTTAATATAGGTAGGTCTGTATTTTTTAGGAGATGTATAGGTACGCAATGAATATATAGGTACGCAAAATACTGCAGAATAGGGTAGTCTTGTAAAGTAGTTAAGTAAAAGAATCTGACCAAAAGTATTCAATACTTTTTAAGTAAGTACTCAAATACGTATTTTATATATTTCCTCAAAGTATTTGCATTTAAAATAAAATAAAATACTTATTCTTTTTAGTTTATTACATTTACTGTTTATTTTTAATCACGTATAGTAAAAAAAAAAAAATTGAGAATTTATAATACATAATATATTTTTATACTGTGGTAAGATACTTCGACATGGAAAAGAGATGAGTATTTTATAGTGACACCCAATGAAACAATATAAAATGTTCTATAAAATATTAAAGTTGACGTAGGTAAGACATGAAACCATTTTCAGATGATTTATATGGCAAAACATGTATTTATAAAAAAATTGAAAAACTTTTAAAGTACCTATCTATAAAATATACTCTTTTTTAATATATTTGAATTTGCACTCAAATACTTTTTTTTACTGAGTATTCAAATACGTATTTTAAATATTTTCAAAATAAGTATATCTGTATGTATGACTGTATCTGTTTACTTTAATATTTAATAGGGAATATTTTATTATTCAAGAAAGAAATATCTACCGCTTTCTATATTATATGATTATGTATTTATAATAATAATCAATGGATTGCAGTTATGTAGAAATATAGATATAGATATATTATTGTACCTGCGGTCCATAAGAGTTATAATCAATCTAAACATTTAAGTAGTACCTAAATAAAAAGGCGTTCCTATCGAAATAATGATATTTCAGAGCTGTGTAGCAAAGACATGTTTAGACGTTATATATCAAGTAAATCATTAATTCACTATATTTCAATCAATAATATTTTAATTATTTAATATTCAAAATGATGGAATTTTACTTAGAAAAATTGTATATATTTTTTGTAAGAATATTATTATAATTAACAGTAAAGAGTCTAAGAAAAATATTTTAACAATGACTAAACCTATATCAGTAGATATTTCATAAATTGCCTTGGAATTAAAAGCAATAACAATAAATACAATAATGCTACTTAGATAATCAATGATATTTTTTATTATATTTAAATAATGAAAAGTTTATAGGTATCAAAAAAAAAATTAATTTTGGTTATTTATTAATTATTGATCTTGATAAGAGAGGACCTACGTATAAGTTACAGAGCATTTTTTAAAAAGTGTAATTTCATAACTGTTGTAACTTATAAGTTTATTTATTGTGTGTAAATAAGTATTATTTATAACTTTTAAAATGATACCTAATTATAATGTTTCTTCTAGTTGGTAATTATTGCAGTAAAAATGTTTCATAAGTAATTTAAGTTTTGTTAATTGTGGCTTATATCTGTGTGCTAAATGATAAACGTATAACCAATTTGGTTTTTGTATTAGATATTTTTAATAAATTACTATAATATTCTTTATAAACATTTAAAATGTCTGAGTAGGTACTTGATATTTATTTATTATTTTATTGATTATTGAATAATAATACAGTAGACAGCATAGTCGCCCCTTATACCAGACAAATCGGGAAGAGGGGGAATGTACGGATCAAGCAAAATCAAGCGAAATCCAGCAATATCCGAGTCATATTTATTTATTGATGTGTTTATATCGGTCCTAGGAATTTTTTCTGTGATATGCGGTGGTCTAGATTTTCCACAATGATCAATGTTTATCAACTAATCCTTTGATTAAAATCCAATTAATATTATAAACATTTATTTTAGATAACGTATATCTACATATAGCTATGGTTTAATATTAGGTATAATGAATACCGATTGAAATAATAATATTATTGAAAATTACTATGTTTAAAATATTAATTAGATTTAAAATTAGATCATTTTTTTTTTTTTTAGAATCTAGCGTAAAGCAATATTTAGGCATTTCACGGTGGCTTAAGCTTATAATATTATGTAATTACTGTTGCCAGAATTCGACGATCTGTTAATATTTCTAAGCATTTTTATACTTGGTAATTTGCCATGGCAAACGGTGGGAAAATAGATTTGAACTGTCTCATAATTCTGGCAACTATAGAGAAAAGTACTTCTTCACCCTGCCGCCGTTGACTATGGTAATTAAGCTGTCCTGCTGTTATTTATAACACAGTGTTGACTTATTTAGAGGAATGCATGCTTTTTACTCTTAGGTTTACACATATTTTTGGATCCAATTACTATTGGTAACTATAGCAAAATCGAAATTATATGTTCCTAAATAATTGTAAATAGTAACGTAATGTATGAAATCTGAAAAAATTCAATTGACAGAAAATGCGAAATTTGACAACAAATATATCGGTCTATTTTTGAGGGTTTCTTGTATATAAAATATTCTTTAAAGTTTAACACAATTTATAAGTAATAAATCATAAAATATTTTAAATAAAACTCGTTTTTAAAACTTAGAACTAATATTTTATTAAGTAGTAATATTATGGTACATTTTTAGTTCAATCCATTTCTGCTAGTGATCATTTTTATTGTAAACAAAATAATATTATCTTTAATTTAAGCAGTATGAACTATTATGAACTATACATTTATTTTAACATAATCGGAATTCATAATTAACGTTAAAGTGAAGTCTTGGTAATGGTTAAATAGAAAATGACACGGTTTTGTCGATGCCACATTATGTACTTACACGTTGTCGGAGTTCGCGTTCCGATTCTAAGTCTTCTTGCAGAAGTCTGATCTTATCCTAAAGGGAAAAACAAACGCAGGATTTGGTTAATCAAATCAAAACATTCAGTATATTTAATTGTTTATTATATTGTAAGGGCTAAGGAGGGTGGGCGGCGTCACACCGTGCTTCCTTCAGACTGTCAAGAAGAAGAAACCTCTCTCCACCTACCTCTAAAAATCTATTAATCTCTATTCCGTGTTTCTCAAATCTGTGAATAAAACATTTAATAGTCTCAATTGACTATTATGCACAACATTCGTTCTTCTTCTGGCAGCTGAAGATGATTAATATATACCTGGAAAATGTGATGTATTCTATTTTTATGGTACCTAAACATTGTGAGTTTTGATTTTGGGAAAATTGTGATTGGATATTTCATAACTCTATAGTAGTTTAGTATATAAGTTATTCAAATTTCACTTACTTCAAGCCGAGATAAAGCGCTGAGGTCGTGGGAATAGTCGATATTTATGTCAGCATTTCCGCCTCCTACAGACCGGTAACTGTATGACTTGGTCGTCTTGGATGAAGACATGTCTGCACTATTTTAAACGAACTTATTTTTTTTCAGTATCACTAGAACTTTGAAATCGCACTTAAGGTAGAAACCAGAAAAATATGACTATTTTTAGATTACCCAAGCGC
Organism: Metopolophium dirhodum; assembly: GCF_019925205.1. Taxonomy (NCBI): domain Eukaryota; kingdom Metazoa; phylum Arthropoda; class Insecta; order Hemiptera; family Aphididae; genus Metopolophium; species Metopolophium dirhodum. The sequence continues at coordinate 700,288 of NC_083566.1, read as the reverse complement.
TGAGGACGGACCGAGCTGAGCTGTCGTACTTAACTGAAGGCTGTGCGTCTGACTAGTACTAGCCCCCGTTTTGACGCCCACTCACAGGCTACTCCCTCCACATAATTATTGTTTACTTCGAGGGCTGGAGTGAAACGAACTTGAACATTTGAGGTCGGCACTTTGTGTCCTTGAAAGGCATAGTTAAAATTGTATTGGCATTTAACTACCGAAAAACAATCAATCATGTTTATATATTTTATTAATCATTATATTGAATATTATTAATATTATTTTTTAAATGATATTATCTATAATATACTTGTTTAAACTATTTCTATGATCAATTGTTTTATTTTATCTTTAAAATATCAAACAATTAGCATTATAAAAATAGTTTTCAATTACTATCACTATAATACGCCACGTGGCCACATAGGTATAGGTATCATTATTTTTACAAATATTTCGCGTTCAACATTTTAAATAAAAGGACATAAAGGGTTACATTTTGTTGAGATGGAAATTATAAATGATAAAATAGTAAACCTAATTTAATAAAATTTCAATTTATTTTCTAATATAATAGGTACCTAACATTATGTAAATATAAAAAAGTAGCCACTAATAAAGTAATAAGCATTAGAGTTAAGTGGGTAACTGAAGTGAACGATTCTATAATAGAAGCAGTGCATTTAAATCAATAAACCACTGTAGTAAAAAGAGATTAAATTAGCAATGCTCACTTTAGATTTTACTAAAAAGGATAACGATTTATTATTTTTTTTTCGGTAAATATAAAGCATAACATTTTATTTATTAATTGTAATATTACTGTTAATTAATAATACGTTTAAGTACCTATATTAGTATTCATTTGGCTTTACAAGGACATTTTTTTTTGAAAAACACTTTTCATAAACAATATTAATACTTTTATCTTTTATGGAGCAAATATATTGGAAATTAAACACATATGTGTCATGCACTACACTACTATATAAAGTGAAGTGATTTTTGAATACTCTAAAGTTTTTTTTAATCTTATTATGTTGTTTTTTAACGCCCATATTATTTTTATGATTCTTATTATAGGAAAAAAACACGATTTGATTGGGCAACCATTCAGTATAGGTAATAGAGTTTTTATATTTCAAATAATTAGTTTAAAGAAAGTCATAAAGTTTTTTTAATAACAATTTTAAGACTATTATTAAATTTATGTTTATAAATTATTAATACTTAATTGTAATATTTAATGTATGTCTGTTTTTACTGTTCGTATATTTTCTAATTGTACCTTGGGCATAACCCGTAATGTAATGTAAATAAACAAAAAATAAGTAAGTTTAACATGTAAGAACGCATTTAAAAACTAGTACCTATTTTAAAGTTAAATTATTTTTATATAAATTGTAACTATTGTCTTCTGAATAGCATTAATATCATAAGAGTAAGTTTCTTAAAATATTTAATATAAAAACCTCTTAGACATTGCGGTGGGTCGACCTAGTTTTTATGATTTATTAAGAAGTTTTTTTTTTAATATGCTATGTTTTTAGTTATTCACCAACAATCTGAGACTGAAAATTACATAGTTAATGACAGGGAAACTGTTACATCTGAAAAATGTTTATTAAAAGAGATTATATTATTATTGACTTCAACAACTAAGTATAACTCTTTTCAAGATGACACATTAAAAAGTGAAGAGTGCCATGTGAGGTCTAGCTATATTGTATTCAGATTTAATATTTAACTTTAGATCAATCATACTATGTATGTTAACAAGCAAATGATTCTTAACTTAGTTAAAACCATTTTATATTTTTAGTTTAAAATATTTTAAAATTACTGGATTAGATTATACAAGCTTTTATGTACAGGGTGTCTCGTCGTGTTTGTCCTTAACTTACCACCCGCCAACAATGCAGGTCTTGTGTATTTTACTATATTGTTTATTATATAATATTATTTTATTATCCCGCATACATTCTTATGTAGTTGTGCGTATAATTGGTATGGATTATGCACTTTAAAATTTACAAAATTATATGAACATTTTATGAAAACTAATAGTTTAGATTTTAGATTCTGAGCCGAGTGAATTAATTGATATTTGTGTTTTTTTTCTGTCTGTCAGCAATATTTAACTAGTAAAAAGTCTGATTTTTAAGATCAGCATCTTTTCTGATAAAAAAGTGAATTTAGTACTTTTGGGAGGTCAAAATTTTAATTTCCAAGTAGTTTTAGAATGCATCAAGAAAAACACAAAAAAAGGTGGGTAAGTGGATACGTTTGGATGCCGCTCTGCTGTACAGTAGGTTACAAGTGGGTGGTATTAAATTTTAATTCAATGATATAATATCATTGTATATACGAACAACGATTCTGAGCGGAGACGGTTTGTCAGTATAGATGTTTTATATTGTGTTTTTTGATGTTACTTATTATTAATACGGTCGCCGGTATACGTTGAATTAATACTATACAATTACAATAAAATAACTAAAATCGTTATTCTTGGTTATTTAATATGTGATTTCGTCCAAATTTGAACATAAAATAACTATTAAAAAAAACAGTTTTATATTTTTGAGATTTTTTGGTTACAAAATAACTTACTTGCGTGCAGTGATGTAGTCCTAAAAAAGTTAATGGGCCTTAATCATTGTAAAAAATAACGTCGGGGGGCTACGCCTAACTTGCGTACCATGATTTTCTATAAGGGTACACGCATAAATATAAAATTAGGAGGTGGGTACACGCCGTGTGCCCGCGTGTACCCTCCACTACACCACTGCTTACGTGAAACCTTGTTTTAAATGTTCAATCCGTACTCCTTGGCTATAAATGTTGAACATTTTATACAATTTTAACTACAAGATCACTTAAAATTTGATAAATGTTGTCAACAATCGAACTTTAAATGCTTATAAAAATAAATTGTTTCCTATATTTAATATTTTCAAATGCTATTGAAATAATATATTAGGAGCCTTGTATTAAATTTTCGAGTTTTCTGACCAAACGAATACAATTTTATTGTCATTTATAGAAAAAAAACTAAAAAAATTGAAAACTGACAATGACCGTAAACAGCTCAAAAGGAGTCAAAATATTTTCAAAATTTTATGTTGTATATAAATTTATATAATAAACATATGATATACATTTTGAGTGTCTACGGTTATTCATTTTTGAATTACAACAAAATAAGAAAATCGCTATATGAGAAATCGAGTGAATATCGAATGTTCTAAAAATATGAACTTCAAACGCTCATAAAAATTTAAGTTAACTTTTTTGTAGACATTTTTTTCATTGATAAAGGTAGACAAACTTTTGAGGAATCTCGTATTACATTTTCAAATCTTAGATTTAAAAAGAAAATTTTTATGGATTTCTAACTAAAAATAATTTACACATTTTCGTAATTATTACGTACTGTGTCAAGATTTGAATTTTAAATGCTTGTAAAAAAAATTGTGACCGGATTTTTAATTTTTTTTATCTGCCTTTGAAACAATATACTAGGAATCTTCTATTACATTTTCAAGCCTTTTAACCAACAATTAAAATTTTAATGATTTTTATAGAAAAAAAAACCTAAAAAAAATGGAAACTGAAAATGTCCGTAAACAGCTTAAAATAAGTCATAATATTCGGAAAATGTTATGGTGTATAGAAAATGATAATATGAAAATTCAGTCAAAATTTCATATACCTATTGCCTACGGTGATTTTTTTTAGAGTTGCACCAAAAACCAAAATCGATTTTCTCGAAAACGTAAAAATTCCCATATTTCATTAATTTTTTTTTTGTTTTACACGGCGCTTTTGAAAACTACTGGGAAATTTTTACTTTTGACTCCCCCAAAGTACGACTAGATTCACTTTCCTATCCTATCAGAAAAGATACTGTTGAAGAAAATCTAAGCATTTTTACTGTCCTAAAAGGTGAAGACAGACACAAAAATAAAAAATCAAAAAAAAATCACAAATCATATAAAATCAATACATTCATCGCTCCACTCAGAATCTAAAATCAAATTAATTTTTTTGGTTTACCTAACTCAAAAACGACAAACCATATAGGTTTATTTTGAAATTTCCACCAAATATTTATATTAGCATTTTCCACACCAGGCCATCTTAAATGTTTAAGTACCGTGTTTATTTTTTTTTATTCCGAACGAAATGAAGGAAAAAATCTTACAACACGACTCATTAAACAATATTGATTTTTAAAAATATTAATATGAAATTTATTTACTGGGACAACTACAGTGATCTTATATATTAAAATTAGTGAATTAATTGTACATTTGTACATGTATAGGCGTATCATTATAAAGTTTATTATCTATTTTAAAAATAAAACTTAATTTACAATGACATTCTCCAGTTAGAAAAGTTATTAGAATATCTGAATATTTATTAGTAGATTTCAGCTTTAAAAGTTAATACTAAAGCATTATTAAACACAAATATTGATATTAATTATTGATTATGTTGAACACGAGTCACGACACGTCTACAACTCCTATCGAAACAGAGGCATAAGATAGCATTTTCACATTGTCTGATTTCAATGTCGTTTTGCAGATTTGTAATTTTGATTTGAAGTATAAAAAATAACACATTAAAATCAAAGGTTATATTTCACTGTCGATGGCTTTCACCGGAGATGAAAATAACAGTTTTATCGTAATATTATTGTGTTTTTTCAGAATTATTACGGGATAAACATATTATTATTATAATATTTCGACTACACGAAAAAAACAAAATCGATACGACTACTGTTAAAAATAAACAGGATAATCATAACGAATTCCTGAAATATTGTACGGGTCCACTACACTACACACGGCAGCACAGTATTGTCATCTCTAGAAATAGAACGGAGTGGGGCGCAAAGGGCCTAATCTGGCTCGGTGGACCCCGTAGGCGTTGAAATATTCACTGAAACGGCGTACAACGGTCGCGGAATAACATGGGACATTAGTATATTTATACATTTTGCTCGATTTTTACAAGGTATCGGTGTCTGCTTGGAAATAATTACGCAAGATGCGGTCGTTATTGATATTATTACTTGCGGTTCATATGATAGTATATATTATAAGTACTATATTATAACATGATAAACCTACAGAGTATCGACTGTAATATAGAATAATGTGAGCACACTGCGTGATAAATAGAACGCGTACCTACGTCTTAATATATTAAATTTAATAGCTGGTGACTATATAATATAGACGTATAATTAAAATTTTTTTTTTATTTTTACTTGATATATACAATTTTTTTTTCGTTTGTGTTAAAAAAAAAAAATTAATTTACTTAGGTATTTTATCTTGGATCGGATTTAAAGAGCTACCGTGTTTCCCCTGGAGTAGCGCCAGAATATAGGTGTTATGGGACCCATCAGAATAGAGTGGGGTAGGGGTTTTCTGAGTCAACTGGGTGGTGTCTATAAAAGGTTCGACGTAACACGAACCCAACCGAGTGGTTCGTAACAAAATTATTTCGGGAACTTAGAACGTCTGTCTTCCCCCTCTGTATAGTAACAGCCGATGCTCTGGAGAGTGGTCACGTCTCAACACGCCCATTTGGCAAATCAAATGTTTTTTTTTTTATTAAAACAACAACTTACGTGCAGAACGGAATATACTATAATATGTTGACTTAAGATACTTTTTTTAAATTTGTATTTATTGTTTTTATCGGGATTATTATATTTTTACTTACTTACTCTACATAACATTTGAAATTATCTACTTATATAAAATTAAATTGAAAAAAAAAACGATTTTAGGTTTTTATATTGTGTTTTCACATAAAAATTGTAGGTACATGCAATAACATTTGGTTAAAACATAAATTTAATACTTCATAATTACCATATATTAACACAAGAAATTTTATAAAACAGACCTAAACAATTGTTTTCGCAATGTACATTAATAAAGTCAATCTATACCTTGGTACCTAGTCGGTACATTATATTAGTGGTGTATTATTTTTTAAATTTTTAACGCAACTATTATCGCATTTTCCAAAAAGAATTTGTATTGCTATTTAGGGAGTTTTATCAAACAAACTACTGCGACTTGCATGGAATTAAAAAAAAAAAAGATATTTACAATATTATTATAGAAATAATCAGTGGTATATTGGTATTGTATGAAATGTTCGAAATTTATTTACAACCAGAAAAAAAAATTTTATTGTATCATATAAAATAAGGGATTTGTGAGAGGTTAAGCAAGATGAGGACTTTCTTAAATGTCTGATAGTTACATCATGAAAAACTTCAAGTGTAAATTAATTTTGACTTTTTAAATATTTATATTTTTAAAAACTCATTATAAACTTAATAATTAGGACAACTATAGGCATTAAACACTGTACAGTGTACACCTAAAAGCCTAACCTAACCGGCTTTTTAAATAAATCTAAAATATTGACTTGTCATGAGGTAAACAAAGTGTGTAAATGTTATTTCTGATAATATAATATTTGTAAGTTTCAACAAATTAAAAATTAAAAATATATATTAGTTTTTAAGATATTATTATATAGATAATACGGCATAGTATTTAGATATATATATATATATTAGGTATAACTATTTAAGTCTAAAAATTATATTTGTTTAATTAACAATATTAAACGCCAAAGTTTTACATTCAACTCATAATATTCAACTGCGAGTAGGTATAGAAAAAGTTTGTTTCGCCACAGGTTCGTATTATAATCCTATGTAGGTATCAATCAGTGACCTACTTTCATGACTTCATGTGTAAACCATGTCTAATTTTTTTTGTTGTTTATCTTTTATTCTTTTATTTTTATTCGAATGCGTCTAACATCTTTCATACAGTTACATCCAACATTGAACAGCATGCATACTGTATACATGACTTTTTTGATCTATTTTAAGATTTTTATAAAGAATCAGCATTCTAGCATAGCGAAAAAAATTAACTATTTTTAAGTATAAAGTAATATTTTTAACAATAAAATGTCATAACCGTTTCATTATATATATTTTTAAGTAGAATATGTTAAGTATCAAATTTTAAAATTGTAATCAAAACAACATAAAGAAAGTTTGAGAACGGGTCATTTAAAAATGTATTTATATTTGAATACTTATTACGTTAGAACTTATTTAAAACTTTGAAGTGATTTAATGTTATTCAAAACTCACAGTGGTATTTATAATATTTATGTATATTTAAGATTGAGCTGAACGATGAATGTATTGATTTTACTATAACGTGTTTTTTTGTGTATGTGTACACGATTTATAGTTAAAAAATTGCTTCGATCTTAAACTTTGAAGGTGTAGTCAGTAGCAAAATGGATCTGGTTTGTTCTTTAGAGAGGTCAGAAAATTGTATTTTTGATGTAACTCAAAAACTAATAAGTGTAGATACTTGAAATTTACACCAAATATTTAGATTAGTATTTTTATACACAATACAATTTACAAAATATTTTAATGCTTTTTGAGCTATACTTAAACATATTTGACATTTTCAATGTTTTTAGATTTTTTTTTTTTGATAAATTACTGTAATAATTATAATAGAAATATATTTATATAATAGTGGGCTGATGATGAACTGTCTCCGTTTAGAAACGTTTTTGTATGCAATGTTTTATCATTGATTATCTGAATTCAAATCTTAACACATATTATATTACAATGATTTATTTAATGACGACGTACCTATAATACATGACTTACAATCGACTTCAACAAAAACTACGGTGGTTACCCTCTTTCACAAGAAAATGTAATGGATAACTGTCCTATGCATAAAATCTCTCTTGTTTCAGAATATGGTTTACGTTCTGGACATCTAGGAACAGGCATAAGCATTTTACACTCTATACCTAATACTTTTAACCGGGTTTTTTAACCACCTATACTTTCCAATAATATTGTTTGAAAATAAAAGGTGGACAATTGGGTATCGCTCTACTGTACAGAGGTTACAAGTGGGTCACTGTAATGGATAGTGTTAAATTTGAATTCAATGATATTATAATATCATTGTATAAGAAAAATGATTCTGAGCGAAGACGGTCAGTCAGCCTATGATATTACTAAGTATATTTGATGATATTATTGCGAATAAAGTAATTTATAATATATAGGTAACCTGTTTACGTGCAGGAACCTTGTTTTAAATTTTCAATCTTTAGCTATAAAATTTGAACATTTTATAAATTTTTAAATTTTAAATTTGATAAATGTTGTCGAAAATCGAACTTAAAATGCTTATAAAAAAAATCGTGCCCATGTATTTTTAATATTTTTAAACTGCTATTGTAACAATACATTAAGAGCCTTGATGTTATCAAGTATAGAAATTGATAAAATAAATATGCGATATAAATTTAAAGGGTCGACGGTTATTTGTTTTTGAATTACAACAAAATAAGAAAATCACTACATGAGAAATCAAGTGAATATCCAATGTTGTAAAAATATGAACTTCAAACGCTCATAAAAATTTAATTTGATTTTCTTATACACATTTTTTTCTGATAAAGGTAGATTAGTTTTTAAGGAGTCTTGTATTACGTTTTAAAATCTAAGATTTAAAAAGAAAAAATTTTGCAATTTTGTGTAAAAATTCCCGTTTTCCTTAATTTTTATGTGGTTTTTTCTGGCACTTTTGAAAAGTATTGGGAATTTTAAATTTTGACCTCCCGAATGCACCAACTAGATTCATTTTCCCATCGAACAAGATACTGCTGAAGTAAATTAAAGCAGTTTTACTGCCCCAAACGGTGGCAACAAACACAAAATTTTTTTTAAAAAACACACATCATTGTAAAATCAACACATTCATTGCTCCGCTCAAAATCTAAGAAAGATTGTTTATTATTAATGTTTATATTTAGTTATATACTTAATACTTATATTGTTGTATAGTTTATATGGTTCGACATACTATTCAGGTTTTATTTTTACTACCTTATTTATGAATATTAAAAAAAAATAACAAGGGGTGGCGCAACTATAGCTAAAATATGTAAGGGGGAGAGCTGTAGCCCCTACATGATATTACATGAAAAGTAACCCTTGAGGGCGATTCCCCCACACCACTATAATATATATTCACTTAATAAATATAAAAACATCATGCAAAAAAAAAAAGGTGGATAAGTGGATGTCACTCTGCTGTACGGTAGGTTACAAGTGGGTCACTGTAATGGATGGTGTTAAATTTGAATTCAATGATATAATATCATTGTATAAGAAAAACGATTCTGAGCGAAAACGGTCAGTCAGCCTATGGTATTACCAAGTATATTTGATGATATTATTGTGAATAAAGTAATTTATATATAACCTATTTACGTGGAGCCTTGTTTTACATTTTCAATCCTTAGCCATAAAAGTTAAAAATTTATAAATTTTTAACTCCAAAATAATTAATAAATTATAAATTTGATAAATGTTGTCAAAATTTGAACTTTAAATGCTTATAAAAAAAAATTGTGCCTATATATTTTTAATGTTTTCAACTGCTATTAGAACGATATATCAGGAGCATTATATTAAATTTTCATGCTTTTTTACCCAACAAATAAAAATTTATTGATATTTATAGAAAAAAAACTAAAAAAAGGTGGGCAAGTGGATGTCGCTCTGCTGTACTGTAGGTTACAAGTGGGTCACTGTATAATGGATGGTATTAAATTTGAATTCAATGATATATCATTGTATAAGAAAAACGATTCTGAGTGGAGACGATATGTCAGTCTAGGTATAAGACATATTATACACTTATCTATGGTATTAAAAAAAAAATTGACCTATAATAAATTCCAAATTAATCATATCACAATATCCATTAGGTACATATAACGCGTTATACATCAACAACAAACCGTGATACTATCATCATAATATATCGATAAAAATATTACAAATTAGAAGTTTCAAGTGCCCACGAATAATATTATACAATCACAACAAAATAACTAAAATAGTTATTCTAGGTTTTTATGTAATTTCGTCCAAATTTGAACTTAAAATGACTATACAAATAAACTGTGCTTGTGTATTTTTTAGATTTTTTGGTAACCGAATTATCTATTTACATGGAATCTTGTTTTAAATTTTCAATCCTTAGCTATAAAAACTGAACATTTTATAATTTATTAATTACAATGGTTGATAATTTTCGAGATTTTGATAAATTCTGTCCAAATTTGATCTTTAAATGCTTATAAAAAAAAACTGTGCCTATGTATTTTCAATATTTTTCAACTGCTATTGTAAAAATATATCAGGAGTCTTGTATTAAATTTTTACACTTTTTGGCCCAACAGATAAAACTTTATTGATATTTATAGAAAAAAAAACTAAAAAAATTGAAAACTGAAAATGCCCGTAAACAGCTCAAAAAGTGTCAAAATATTTTCAAAATTGTATGGTGTATAGGAAATGCTAATATAAACATTCAGTGAAATTTTCATGTATCTACAGTTATTCGTTTTTGAATTACAAGAAAATAAGGAAATCGGTACATGAGAAATCGAGTGAATATCTAATGTTGTAAAAATATGAATTTAAAACGCTCATAAAAATTTAATTTGACTTTCTTGTAGAAATTTTTTTTTTGATAAAGTTAGACAAACTTATGAGGAATCTTGTATTAGATTTTAAAATCTTAGATTTAAAAAGAAAATTTTTTATGAATTTCTAACTCAAAATAATTTGCAAATTTTCGTGATTTTTCCGTATTTTTTCAAGATTTGAACTTTAAACGTGTATAAAAAAAAACTGTGACTAAGGATTTTTAATTTTTTTCATCTGCCTTTGAAACAATAACCTAGGAGCCTTCTATTAAATTTTCAAGCTTTTTTACCCAACAAATAAAATTTTATTGATATTTATAGAAAAAAAATTTAAAAAAACTGAAAACTGACAATGTCCGTAAACAGTTCAAAAAAAGTCAAATTATTTTCAAAATTGTATTGTGTATAGAAAATGCAAATATAAACAACCAGTGAAAATTTCATGCATCTACGGTCATTTGTTTTAGAGTTATACCAATAACCAAAATCGATTTTGTTAAAAATCGATTTTGCGTAAAAATTCCCGTTTTTCCTTAATTTTTCTTTTGTTTTTCACATCGCTTTTGAAAACTACTGGGAAATTAAAATTTTGACCTCCCCAATGCACCAACGATATTCACTTTCCCATCGAACAAGATACTGAAGTCGAAAATCGAAGCATTATTTCGACTACTTATCGTGTACACAGACACAAAAATAAAAAAATAAAAAAATAAATAAAAAAAAAAATAAAAAAAAAAATAAAAAAAAAACACACATCATTGTAAAATCAATACATTCATCGTTTCACTCAGAATCTAAAATTAAAAACTGACAATGTCCGTAAACAGCTCAAAAAGAGTCAAAATATTTTCAACATTTTATGGTGTATAGAAAATGCTAATATAACATTCAGTGAAATTTTCAAGTATCTACAGTCATTCGTTTTTTAATTACAATAAAATAAGAAAATTGTTACATGAGAAATCGAGTAAATATCAAATGTTGTAAAAATATAAATTTCAGACGCTCATAAAAATTTAATTTAAGTTTCTTCTAGACATTTTTTTTTTGATAAAGGTAGACAAACTTATGAGTAATCTTATATTACATTTTCAAATCTTAGATTTAAAAAGAAAATTTTTTATGAATTCTCATCAAAATAATTTGCTATATTTCGTGATTTTTCCGTATTTTGTCAAAATTTGAACTTTAAATGCTTATAATTAAAAACTGTGACTAAGGATTTTTAATTTTTTTCATCTGCCTTTGAAACAATAACCTGGGAGCCTTCTATTAAATTTTCAAGCTTTTTTACTCAACAGATAAAATTTTATTGATATTTATAGAAAAAAAAACTTAAAAAAATTGAAAACTGACAATGGCCGTAAACAGCTCAAAAAGAGTCAAAATATTTTGTAAATTTTATGGTGCATAGAAAATGCTAATATAAACATTCAGTCAAAATTTCATGTCCCTACGGTCATTTGTTTTAGAGTTACACCAAAAACCAAAATCGATTTTCTCGAAAACAGATTTTGCGTAAAAATTCCCGTTTTTGCTTAATTTTTCTTTTGTTTTTCACGTCGCTTGTGAAAACTACTGGGAAATTTTTACTTTTGACCCCCCAAAGTACCAACTAGATTCACTTTCCTATCAGAAAAGTTACTATTGAAGAAAATCCAAGCACTTTTACTGTCCTAAAAGGTGATGACAGACACAAAAATAAAAAAAAAAATAAAAAAATAAATAAAAAAAAAAATAAAAAAATAAAAAAAAAAACACACATCATTGTAGAATCAATACATTCATCGCTTCGCTCAGAATCTAAAACATTACAATATTGTAAAAAGACCTCTCACAATTAACTATAACGAGTAATGATATTTTAGTATTTTATTTTACAAAAATAGACCTATCGCATAATATTTTAATACTGCAAGAAAAATATATCATAATCTACTGCAGGCACTGGGACGACTGGTACTCTAAGACTCCAACCCAAGTCGCTACATTAATATATTTTCAAGACCCCAAAATAATCAAACCTATATAATTTATACTTTAATCTTTAATGTAAGAAAAAAACAATTCCATAGTAAATAATTTATGCACACTTTCGTTGATAATAATTACAATGTTTTTAATGATCAACAGAAAAACAAAGACATAAAATTGACCCTATATTGAAAACATAATTTTATCGTTCCAATTGTATACACTATTACAAAAGGAGTCTCTAAACTAAGAACCACATCTGGCCGCCCACTAGTTTTTACTCGTCCGCTAACTGCAGTGAATAATCAAAAAGTGAACTATTCATATTGTTAACTTGCTTATGTGTTATTATTATTATTATTATTATTTGTTTATGAAGTATTCATATAATATGGGAACATATTAAATTTATACTTACATTTATTATTAGAGAAAACTACATTACCTAATTATTGTTTTTTAAAGATACAACGGTAAAAAACTTGCATTTACTTATTACATTCATTGCATTTAAATTTTCTATAAAGCTAAAAATTTTACTTAAATATGATTATTACTGAATGTTTGTGTATGTTTTGGACACCAAAAAGTTTAAAACCATTAAGCAAAACTGTTTGGAGAACTTAGCGGGGGACTAAAGTTTAAATCAGCGAGCCTTTTTATAATAACACAATAAGTAAATCGTTTTAAATTGATACGTTGTAATTTTTTTATAAATAGTTTTGAAAATCATTAAAATTTTATCAAATATGTACAACAATCTTCGCATTGAAAACACGAGTATTCTAAAAAAATTCTACACTGTACGACATAGTCACAAAAATACATACAATTTGATGGATCATTTCCAAAATCCTACCTAAACATCTTGGTAAAATTGCAAAAATAATACAAACATATCAAATTTAATGTATTATTATTGTATATGCACTTATTTTAAATATTTTCACTATCAACCAAATATAAACATTCGTAATTTTAAAAATAAAATAAGCGTAATGATATCACTGTACGAATACTGAAATGTACCCAACTTTAGACTATGACTAATTTTAATTAAATATTAGTCTTACATAATATTATAGTAGGGACCGTTTATTGTTATCACGCAATAATTTACAATTTACATTCATTTTATCGGTTTTGCGGTAACCTCAATTTATCGGTTAAACATTTATAATATTGGCCGGGTTTTTGAATGCAGTTTTTGCCATATTATCATACAAAAATAAAAATGAAATGTTTGTGATGTAATCAACAGCAGTACGGGAATAAAATATTATTGTAGTTCTAATTTACTTCACGCAAACGCATTATTTATGTTTAAATTTTTTGTTTATTATTTCAGCTGAATTATACAGAGTGATTTACCAAGCATGTTCCCCCTGTCCCCCCTGTTTTTAATTAATTAATTATTTTTCAATATACCTACTTCAAGATCATATTTTTAAATGTTTTGATGGGCTGTGGCGATACTACAAGGTTCTTTTTTTTCAATTGAGAACCAATCTTTTTATTGTACATTTTTAGCCAGTGATTTTTTTTGAAAATGTTCATGCATTTAACTATTTAAGTCAACATTTGAACGAGTGGTTTCAGAGTTATTAAAATGTACCTCTATCTATATTCTATACCAAGGATAATAGTAATTAATCCTTTAAAATGGTTCTAAAACAATATAAAATGTATGTTATATATTTTCATCCAGTGCTTATAATACTTAATAAAAAAATTTACAAGTTATAGAATGTTTATATTATCTAATTATTATAATTTCAAATAATCCCGAAAAAAAAAATATCCCCGACATCCTCCAGATTAACCTATTATTTTAATTTTTGTATACACAAAGATATATAACTCAAAAAATATTTGTTTAAATATCGATTTGGGTAAATCAACATTTTCAAAAAATCATCTTCTTAATAATGTACAGACAATTGATTCTTATTTGAAAAAAAAAAGTTGGTGTACAGGCTCTGATACACAAAATATAAGTATTTGAAAATTCAAAATATGGTTCATATTAATATTTATAAATTACAAAAATCAGAATTAAAATTAATGGAAAATCACCCTGGATAGCATAGACAAATTAGAAATATAAATATTATAATTAAAAACAAAATAAAATAAAATTATATAATTAATATTATGTTATAAGTAGGTAATTGATTTAAGTTAAATGTACTGAAATGTATTGCATGTATGCATACATACCTATACATAATATATATAATATATAAATTGTAATTAACAATTTTTTTCGAATTAAAAATTTAAAAATAATTATCTCACATGTTCAATTATGACGTGTGATCTGATACTGCACACAGCACACTTCGCTGAAAGTTTCAAATAGAAAATTTAGGATTTGGTCTGGGGGAGATATATTTGAGCTCCGCCTTCCCAAAACCCCCCACTCCCTCCCACACTAAAGTTGCCGTAAAACTGTGATATCTTAATAATATTATATCACGAAGAGTACCTACCTAATGAATCTTTACCTACTTGAAAGATAAAATTTTTTTTACTAAAACAAATTGTACCCATATACTTACAAAATATATAATTTGTGGTATTAAATGTTATTAATTATTATTACCTACTTTATTTTATTATTTGTAATAATCATCATAACACAAAATCCAACCTTTCATTTTTTTCTTGACTTTACTCATCCATTATTTCATCTGACATCATTTTAATACATCGCCATTCTGCTGACACATAATATGTGTATGCCAATAAGGTAAACTCTTTTTTTCGATTCTTGCCTTATCACTATGCGTGACCGTTCGGCCGGTTAGGCTATATACTAATATACTATATAATAAAGAGTTTAGCTATGATAGGTATTATTATACAATTTTTGTAATTGTGTAATATTAATATATAATACTTATATGGTGTATATATATTATAGGTACCTATATAAATTTAGAATCTGAACATTCCATGTTTATTTCCTTATAATATTAACACTGGGCATTAGAACATTAGTCCTTATTTATTATTGTTACTTTATATTTTTACATTCATCGAAAAATATCGCAAACTACTATACGGACTCGTGACTTTTCGGCATTAGAAAAATATTCATCCATGCATAATTATTTTCTTGGAATGCATTGCAAAAATTAAATAAAAAATAAATGTGGTCTAGTGGTCGGATCTACCGATTCATCCCCCATTTCCCGTCCCCCCAATGATTAATATAATACAGTAGGTACTATTATATAAAAAACTTAAGTTGAAATTTACGTAGGTAGATACACGAGTACTTCAATGAGTCAGAAGTTTAGAATAAATGGGATTATAATATCTTTAAAAAATAAATTGTACCTATACCTACTTTTTCTTAAACATAATACAAACTTGAAACCAATAAGTAAAGGTTAAACTATATAGTTTAATAAAAAAAAAAGAACTATACTAATTTTTTATGTTTACAGTCATAATAATATGAAAAATTTAGTAGTTCAAATATATTAACAAGCTCCATCTGTAGATGATTAAGACAAAGCAACAAAAGTTATGCATGTTGTTTAATAGATAGCGCAAAAGTTCATGATACAAATATTGTTTTGTTTCATAAGACTGAACTATTTCTTCATATGAAAATTTGACGGTTTTTGCGTGCATTAGTCTTTTTTCATGTATTTCACCACATAGTTATGAAAACGAAAATCTCTAAATAAACAAAAAAAATATCTATTAATAAATTTTATTAATTTTTACTAATTCTCTTTACGGACGTTTAAGTTTATATTATTTTATAAATAATATTTTTTTTAAATTATGTACCTATATAGGAAATTGTTTTGTTACCAAACCTATAGTATGTTTGTGCTTTGAATTGGATATAATAATATAATGTTACAATTATTGTTTAAAATATACTCAAATTATTACAAAAAAAAAGTGAATGTATGAGTGTATACGACTATAAGTGACTACAACTGTATGAGCTATAACTCATAGCTTTAACGTCTTATAACCCAGTAACATATTATCGTATTTTTTGTTGTTTGAAATTGTTTTGAAATTTAAACTCAGAAATCAGAATAAAATTTAAATAATAGATATACATTTAAAAATTAGAGATAGCTGGTATCTTTTATGTTCAGTCGTTTATTATTTTAAATATGTATTTTTATAATTGTTATAATATAATAAATTAATAATGCTGAATAATTTATAATTTTAAATGTGTAGTTACGTTTTCAGTAGGTATTAACTATAAAACGTGTATTAAAAATAGATAACAATAACATTTTATTTTTTTTTAAATAACTTATTTTATCTTATATTATTGGTTTTGTTCAAATTTTAATTAAATATAACTTTAATTATTATACTTATTTGTTGGAATATGAGTCATCCTGGTTTTGGACATAGGTACGCTGTCTATAAATTTCTTCCACAAATCAGACATATCTTTATGTCTCAAAAACGACAATTCATCAGTAGTTTTATTTTGGTATTCTTTATTTAGTGGCAAGGGTAAAATATCATATCCTGGAAAAACTATCTGCGGTGGATCAAACTTGTGATCATTATAATTTGGCAATGCGACTAAAAAGTTAAATTAAAATGCATTTTAATTAAGATTTTCTAATAAAATACCGATCAAATTGTGTTGTATGTAATGATTGAATATTCTGATAACTTAATATGTTTGTCCTACTGAGCTTGAAGATGAAGAATAGGGCAAATAGGAATGTCCTTTATAATTTATTTAACTAAAACAATATTTATATCTTATAAATATATCATTTATACCCAATCCTGGTGGTAATGTACTCCCCGAAAGTTCATCACTGAGTTTTCCTTGTACGTTTTCAATATCACGCCTTCGAAATGTACTTTGAACTGGATTGTATAAGTTTGATTTCACACCAGAAAGTTTTGTTCTAGGTAAGTTTTCTGATAATAATTCTGGCTTTGGTTTATCCGTTTTACTGTATTGACACCCACCAATTAAAACGTCTCCATGGCGTTCAGACGTACTTTGTTTTGGGTTCTCAACTTCGGTTCTTACGATCTGAAATAAAATTGTTATATTTTATTCCTTAAATTTTTAAGAATGCAAATGGTGTAAGTAATAAAATACGAGAATTACTTCTGCGGTATCAGTCACAGAGGACATTTTGATATTAAATATAGTTGAGTGTGTTTTTCGTTATTTTATAAAATATAAAAATAGTTTACATATTGTGTCCTTGGTTACATCTCTTAAATAAATTCAGTAAAATAGAAAAAAAAGTTAGCATTAATGCAGTTTAGCTTTTAAGTTGTTTTGGGAATATTTTTCGGAACCTATATGTATTTCGACGAGTTAAGAAGGTACAATCAGAATTTATCGGTCGGACGTCAGAATTAGTTTAAACTTTAAAAGTTCCAACCCGTCACCCCATCGATTTTTTTTTCATTAATAATAATAATTTTTATTACGGAAATAAACTCCATATAATATTTATAATTATTCATAATATTATTACTGTATTAATAATAACATAAAAAGTAAATACGATAGGTAATTTCTGATAATAAAAAACTCACATTAACAAAACAAATAAAAATGTTATTTACTTTTTTAGTTTTTAAACTTGAAAACACGATTTTGAATTTTTGACCATAAGTTTCAAAGAAAATTTTAAAGGAAAAACCGACTTTTTGAAAGTACCATTAATTAAGCATGCAAAAAAAAACATTTATAAAAAAGAATCTTCAAAAAGTTCTGTTGTTTACTAACAAAAATTACGAAGTGTAAGAAAAATTTGTAAAAAATGCCAACGGCACGTAGTGTTCCCAAGCGGTCACCCATCCAAGTACTAACTACGCCCGACGTTGCTTAACTTCAGTGATCGGACGAGAACTGGTGTATTCAACGTGATATGGTCGTTGGCGAAAATCCCGTGGTTTATGACTATATTTAAATGTCTTAAAAGTATAACCAGTATAATATTTTTTATCCAGGAGCACGATTAATACAATAAATTAATGTTACAAATTATAATTATAGTTATTAATAATAATTACAAAATAAGTCACTAGCTAGGCCACATTCCACGGTAATACAGTATTACATAGTTTACTACAACCCAGGGCTTGCAAACGTTCTAATAATGTTATGATTATAACGTTATATTTGACAAAAAACGATTGAAATTTGTAAACGTAATTTTATTATAACGGAAAGCGATAATCACAAAAAATTAAATACTGCAAAACAAAACAAATAACGATTAACAAAATATGTTATATACCATGAAACAAAACAAAACGCAAAACGTAATTTATAGAATATCATGAACAAAAAATAACGCAAAACGAAATATTTTATAATCTATTTATTTAAAAACTCTATTGGTTTCGTAGAAACATTTATTTCATGCAATCAATCTAAGAATTGGTTATAATATTATATTCCGTATCCGGGCCATTACCTACCCGCATTATTTAAAATTTTTTAATTTAATAGGTATATTAACACTATTTTAAATAACGATAAACGCAAAACTTCTAAAACGTTTTAGTTCTAAATAACGATAAACACAAAAATTGGATAACGTTTTAATTCTGAATAACGATAAACGCAAAAATTGTGTAACGTTTTAATTGTAAATAACATAAAACGGATTTTTTTTCAAATGCAAGCCCTGTTACAACCTAATACTAACATGGCTGTAATTCGTAGGTGCAACTATTCCTCTAAAAAATAGGGTACTATAACAGAGTCCCCCACATGGCCACATCCCCTATACTACTAAAATCACATAATCTCATACAGTGGCATTGCTCAGGTGTGTTTGTTAAACGTTTTATAATTAACACAAAACTCACGACTGCTTACCAGTTAATAGTCATACACAGACGTACGTTTCTCTAAAATACGTCATATTATACTACAAAAGATAAGACTCCTTAAATGTTTTTACAAAATTATAAAATAGATGTAGTATTGAATCTGGAGTATTTATCATAATCAGAATTCAAAATCATGTTTCATGTTTTGGTAGGTAGATAGGATTGATTAATTCATCATGACGGTTTTATTTCCTTTCTGAAAAAATATATTGCATTTTAATATGTTGTTAAATAATGATTGAAGTTTGTTAGGGTTTTTTTAATGTATATAATAGTATGTAATATATGTATACTGTAATATTGTAGTTGTTAATTGTTGTTAGTTAGTACTCCGTCTAGTTGCGATCAAAAGTTTGTGAAAGACCCTATACAAACCACACCAACGTGTACAATTGACGTCTTACAAAACTCTCGTCATACTTGGTTAATATAAACTTGTGTAGTGATATTGAAATATTTGATTCAACCAAACTATTAATAATGGATTTCGTTGATGGATGTAAAATAGCTGATAATCCTGTATGGATTATTTTTTTTGGATAGAAAGATTATGTGAAAAAACTGAAGGGTTATAATTGTAAATATAAATTGACTCATAATTTTCTAGTATTTGGATGTAATAATATTATGTTCATAGAATCGCCAATCGCAGTGGCTAGGTGACCAATATTCTGAAGAGTCAATTTAAAAATGATAGCCATAAATGTAACTTACGAATGGGTAGTTCGTAATTATAATGATTGTTTTTGTATGTTATATTGTAATTTGAAGCCAAGTGGTTTCTATTTTTAATTTTCAGTTTTTTTTTTATATAATAATATTTTTATACCAGCCTACTGATAGAATATTCAAAAAATCATATTGAACTGTGGGAGCTGCAGGGCGTAGGGTTTATGCTAAAACACGTTTTGGTATATTCTACGTAGGTTGCCGAGAAAGATAGAACTTCATTAAAAAAATATGTTTTGCGAAGATAGTTGATATTTTTGTTATTAATTGTAACTTAGACCCGGTCCTTTCTACTGGGAGTGATGACACAAACATGTTTTGTATATAATATATAATATAGTATAAAGTATATTATTATAATATATAATATTATTTACCAAGATGTTTATTTATTAATATTTAAATACACATTTAAAAAGTATTGTTAAAGATCGTTATAATAAAAAAGCCTTCTGGTGATTTATATAAAAAATAAATTGTAACCATAGTATCTCAATTCAAAAAAAATGTATTGATGGATAAGACGTGAAATGGAACTCTGTATACAGTTTTATTTCAACAGCCTTGATTCTTAATAACAGTTTTAATTAATAACAAAAAAAAATGGATTGTTGGTTATAGTTGCTGTATTGGCCTTCCATTTGGTTGAATCTACATTAAACATAACGTTGTTCCTACGTATATTACGAATTATATAATAACAGAGTGTATGAAAAACGACAAAAATCCCGGGGAATTTTCTCAACTATCCTTCGTTACAGATATTTTTATTATTCGTTCAAACCCAATTTCTTATTACCATATTGTAACGCTGTTTGAAAGTAAACGTTTATGCGTGCTATAAGCGCGCCACTTCATACGTTTAGAAATACACACTCTGGAGAGGCATTCATTTTGAAAAAAATTCAATTTTTAGATTTTTCCCTTTAGTTACACTATAAAATCTACCTTTGTGCCAAATTTCACGTTTCTACCTATACGGGAAGTGTCTTATAATTTTGATGATCAGTCAGTAAGTGAGTCAGTCAGTCAGTCAGTAACAATATTGCAAATTTTGAAATCCTGCCATTTTGAAATGGCACAATATTAAGGGCTCATTTTCTTACAGCGTCCTAAGCTACTAGAGGTTAATCTGTGTTTTAAATTATTCTTATTTATCTTAAGAGGAAACAGAGATATATGGGTTAGAAAAAAAGGGCGAATTGGTTCGTGTAAAGATACACTAGCATTGCTGTAACTTGGCCTGGCGCACTGCCGTGCGCTCAGATACATTTTATTACTTTCTGTTATATAGTTTAACCAATTTATACTATACCCAAGTCTAGAATAAAACAAGTTTATTAAATATTAGTACTATATTAACGGATTGTTAAAGGATTATAAACAGTCCGGGCCAATTAACAACAGAAATCCCAGATAATATGGTGTCTTGGAATATGTGGTTTTAAATTGTAGGTATATTATTATCGGATAGCTGGTATGCGATCAGCTGCAAAATCTGATTAAATCCTAATTTTCTATTCCAAAACAACGATGGGGGACACATCCTTGCGATGTCTGTACGTCGTACTAGGTCAATAAACCCAGATAATTTATTGAGATATTACAATATCATGTTTGACGGGATTTTCGCAGGGCACGCGTCCGGTGGTTTCAACGAGGAGGTCATATGGATCAGCATCAGCATGAGTATTGCCATCGTCATACTGATAACGATAGCTCTGTGCTATTTGGCTCGGCAGCGGTGCAAAAAGAGACAGGAGATAAGCGTACGCACTTAACATGGACAATATGTAAACACATACATCATACACATACCTAAGCATACCTACTACGACCACCTAAATACGAGTTCGTCGCTCGCGGACTGCGTACACTGAGTTTATGTTATTTGGACCACCCCACTCGCGTTGTCATAACTAAATTATTATTATTATTAGTAGTAGTATATTATTATTGTCATTATTATAATTATTTCTATATTATTACTATCGTTGTCGTATATTGAATGTTAGTCCTCGACTGAAGATCTGTATTCTTTGTCGTCCTTTACTTTCGGCGACCACGTGACACGTGTCTAAACCCCCCCCCCCCCCCCCCGTTCCAGCCATTTTTTTGTCAAAAATTGGTCACTCCTCCCCCTCGCAAACATTTCCGTCACATAGTCACAACGTTAGAATAAATCACGTCACGCGTATAGTTACTATTGGCGACTGATAAACCCCAAGAGAACCGTATTTAACGCAAGACGTACAAGTTTCAACGTGTCACATCCTCCATGCGTAAATGAAAGATCCTTTCGACGTCAGACACGTCATTATGCGTTCGCCGTTTGATGCGTATAATAATATACCTACCGGTGACATTATACATTTTGCAAAACACTCAAATATAATAATATAATGGCCATCGATATAGCACTTAATATTTATTTTACATAGATCATATTTTGTTATATTATATTCACGTGAAAACGTCACACGCAGTGGCGGTTTTCACATTTAATTTTACATGAGGCGGAAAAATATTAAATGGTAAATACATTATTACTCTAACACAGCCCACAGGAACAAAAATGTTCAAATGGTATTGAGTTATCAACATGGAGCGGGAAGATTAGCCAGTTATGATAAAAACTATTCTGTGGCTCTGTGCCATAGAGTAACTTACTCTGTGTTCTGTGCTAAGCACGGGCTAAGATATAATGGACTTTACGAGCTTACATGTGCGTGCGTAGACGCACCTCGCAAGCACAAACTTAGGCGACGGCGGCTACCGCCTCTGTCGATCTCAGCGCTTTAGCGGGGGCGGCACCGGGCGCGTAAGTCACGTTACAGCGACGCGCAGCCGTTCTCGCGTTCGTAGGTAAGTTTTGTACAAAAAAATAATATTCAATATTGTTGTTTATTAAACTTAAATTCTAAAGCATTATACGAGTACCTATATAAATTAAAATTAAAAATTAAAGTATACGATTAAAATTTTAAAATTCAAAATAGTACAAAATACTAATATAAAGAAACATATATTTTTTATTTTCCTGAAAATTACAAGTGAGGCGGCACCTCACTTGCCTCACCCCCAAAACCGCCACTGGTCACACGAATCCTAAGACATAGATTTAATATTACAATAACGATTAAACTGATTTTATGTGTATCCCCCCCCCCCCCCCATACTTTCCGTAGTAATTAATAAAATATATTGATAGTATAATTTGTAATATTGGCTTATATTTCAATAGTGTTGTAAGCTGCACACCGCGACGAGTGATAATAAATTATTATAATAATATTATAGCACGGCACGCGTTTCTTTTTCGATTATAAAAATGTTATAATAATATGTATGCAGAAGACGAAAATTGCGTCGACGAAAAATCATACATTTCAGGACGGTCGGTCGTACGGTCGTCGTTCCGTGAAAGTTTTGACGAGTACAATAAACCATGTAATAATAAAATATTTTACTATAATAAATTGTCACCATTACCGCTGTGATGATTGATTTCATTTTTATTTATAATAATTCACATTATTCAATTAACGATTATTATATTTTACTTATTGAAATCCTGAAACTCCCGTGGCGTTACTCCACGTGATTGTGTTTAATATATTAATGTAATAATCGCATCACCAAAAACGATTTATAAATGTATTACAATAGCATGTTAATAGCAATACTGCAATAGGTAAACAAAAAAAAAAAATATTAAAAATTCGTAGAAATGTAAGCGAAAAACGTTATATTATCTCCATGTAATCAAATTCAAAATCATAATTATATTATAATATTATGTAGGCACTGACAATAATAATTGCATGTATGTTTCGTATTGTATCCAAGTTCTGTAACATACATACTTCGTATAAATCGCAGAATATAACTTTATTTTATAAGTTTCTTCAACGTTTCTATCAGTAGGTTATTCCAAAATCTGTTAAAAAAATTGAAAAATATAAATAATACTTTAAAAAAATTAGTTTAATTTATAAAATACAATGTACTAGTATAATTATGATGAGAGTGGAAAACGCATCCAAGCATAACATATTAATAATATATTGTAGGTGTGCTATAGTCTGTATACTTTATACAACAACATGTGTACGTGTGCTGTGTTTATATAACTCTTTTAATATAATATACTAAGACCAATTAATATTAAAGTCATATTTTTAAAATTATTTAATTGTGTAATCTGCGAAACAATATTATATATATATATATATATTAGTGTATGTAATAGACATAAGACATATACTATTATAGTATCAAGTATCAACATATTGTAGTGGTTTACAATGGAAATTATAATATTGTCTTCTATGCCTAATAACATTTGATTGTAATAAATTATTATATTGTAATGAACCTGAAGCTGACTGTTCGTTATTTATTCATAATTAATAGTAAGCAAATAAACTAGCCAAGATACCTAATCAGTTTTCCCTAAAGCCAACCAATAAACAAAAAAAATAATTTTTGTACCTGACAATTATATGAAAAAATACGAAGTCAACGATATTCTACAGTCAATATGACTGCTTAATGTGTTCTGCACGGGCCCAAATTTGTGAGTTTGGCAACACACGGTCGATATTTTACGGCACGACATTTTTACGGCGCGTTTTGTTAAAATGCATTAAAATGAATAGAGCACAACACACAAATCTCGCGCCGTAAAAATATAAGGAACGTCATTTCAAAAACTGTGGCGTGCACCTTGACTATTCCGTGCGTTAAAAATAGCGCGCGATAAGTATTTTCCGTTCATATGCACTAAAATAAATGAGCGGCATCACATGGGCCGTAATAATCGCGCGGTAATTAAATAGTTTGTCATTTGCCTATTGTTGATCGTAGTAGTCGTACTTGTGCTTGTGCTGTTCAACATGTCTTCAACAGAGGAAGAAATTCAGGTTCTTGACGAAGATATTTTGGATGTTGATCTTTTGTTTGATCTTTAGATAACATTAGTAGAGGAAAATCCGTTATTATTATGGGATAAGACATTAGATTCATACTCGGACAGAAACGAAAAAAGGAAATGCTGGAAAGACATATTTTGTAAAATAAAACCAGGATTTGAAGAGATGGATATAAAGGATCAAAAAATTATAGGTAAATTATTAAAATGTTTATATTTATTTATTTAGAATAGAATATTATGTTTTATTAGGTGTAGTGATATTTGAAATCTTAAAATATTATAATAATTACAAAATATTATATAAAAAAAAAATACTGAGATTAAAATTATTGAACATAAGTTGATTAATTATTATAATGTGATAACTAAATAAATGGTTTTTGGACTAGGTACATTTTTTATAGAGTAACATTAGATATTTGAATAACATTATTTAAAATTTTTTTGTTCTATTCTATAACTTTTTTATATATCATGCTGCCAAGGTACAGCTCCAACTGAAGAAAAATAATCAGCAAATGTATTCCTCATATCATTTGCTGATCGTGTGCCACGGTCAGGTGTAGTGTTTACATCCTCTAATCCATCAATAGACAGAGTATCTTGAAAATTTATTCCGTTTTTTTCGCGTACATAGTTGTGTAGAACGCAACATGCTTTTGTAATATCCACTGCTAATTCAGTTGTAACATTCATTGGCCGGTGAAAAATTCTCCATTTATTGGATAGTATACCGAACGCACATTCGACATACCTTCGCGCACGAGACAAGCGATAATTAAATATACGTTTATTTTTATTAAATTTCTGCCTCCATAAGGACGTAATACATGTTGGGAAAGACCAAATGCCTCATCTGCTATACAAAAACATAATCTGCATTGATATTAGTATTCAATATTGGACAACTTTCAGGAATATTAAGTTCATTTTTTTATAGCAGATTCCAAAACGTAGAATTTTTAAAAATTGTCGAATCTGAATCTTTTCCAAATGATCCTATGTCGACGTAAACAAATTTATAGTTAGAATCAACGATTGCTAGCAGGACAATTGAGAAATAATGTTTGTAGTTGAAATGTTGACTTCTAGTTCCCGATGGCTTTATCATACGGATATGCTTCCCGTCTATCGCTCCTAAACAATGGGGGAAATTAGCACGTTGTTCAAAATAATGTTTTCGTCTGCCATGGTCGACATGTCAGCACATACTGAAGAATTTTTGTTCATATCGCCAAGTTGAGAAATATTGTGCGGTAAAATGACACTCGTGTGTTGTTCAATATTTTTACTGCGCGTAATATTTTTGTTTATGCCGTAAAATTTCGCGCGGTAAAATAACGCCTGTGTGTTGCCAGCCAAACTCGAAATCTACGATAATGTGTTACAAACTTGTGTAGAGTACCTTCAAAAGAAATATGATAATTTATTGTGAAACGAAATAAAACGAAATATACATTTAACGAGAATATCTGAGTAGGTGATAATTACATTATAAATTGTAATATTCAATGTGTGTTACTGATTGTACTCAGATATTCTCGTTATAATTTCGTTTCACAATAAATTATCATATTTCTTTTGAAGGTACTCTACACAAGTTTGTAACACATTATCGTAGATTTCGAGTTTGGCTGGCAACACACAGGCGTTATTTTACCGCGCGAAATTTTACGGCATAAACAAAAATATTACGCGCAGTAAAAATATTGAACAACACACGAGTGTCATTTTACCGCACAATATTTCTCAACTTGGCGATATGAACAAAAATTCTTCAGTATGTGCTGACATGTCGACCATGGCAGACGAAAACATTATTTTGAACAACGTGCTAATTTCCCCCATTGTTTAGGAGCGATAGACGGGAAGCATATCCGTATGATAAAGCCATCGGGAACTAGAAGTCAACATTTCAACTACAAACATTATTTCTCAATTGTCCTGCTAGCAATCGTTGATTCTAACTATAAATTTGTTTACGTCGACATAGGATCATTTGGAAAAGATTCAGATTCGACAATTTTTAAAAATTCTACGTTTTGGAATCTGCTATAAAAAAATGAACTTAATATTCCTGAAAGTTGTCCAATATTGAATACTAATATCAATGCAGATTATGTTTTTGTATAGCAGATGAGGCATTTGGTCTTTCCCAACATGTATTACGTCCTTATGGAGGCAGAAATTTAATAAAAAATAAACGTATATTTAATTATCGCTTGTCTCGTGCGCGAAGGTATGTCGAATGTGCGTTCGGTATACTATCCAATAAATGGAGAATTTTTCACCGGCCAATGAATGTTACAACTGAATTAGCAGTGGATATTACAAAAGCATGTTGCGTTCTACACAACTATGTACGCGAAAAAAACGGAATAAATTTTCAAGATACTCTGTCTATTGATGGATTAGAGGATGTAAACACTACACCTGACCGTGGCACACGATCAGCAAATGATATGAGGAATACATTTGCTGATTATTTTTCTTCAGTTGGAGCTGTACCTTGGCAGCATGATATATAAAAAAGTTATAGAATAGAACAAAAAAATTTTAAATAATGTTATTCAAATATCTAATGTTACTCTATAAAAAATGTACCTAGTCCAAAAACCATTTATTTAGTTATCACATTATAATAATTAATCAACTTATGTTCAATAATTTTAAACTCAGTATTTTTTTTTTTTATAATATTTTAAGATTTCAAATATCACTACACCTAATAAAACATAATATTCTATTCTAAATAAATAAATATAAACATTTTAATAATTTACCTATAATTTTTTGATCCTTTATATCCATCTCTTCAAATCCTGGTTTTATTTTACAAAATATGTCTTTCCAGCATTTCCTTTTTTCGTTTCTGTCCGAGTATGAATCTAATGTCTTATCCCATAATAATAACGGATTTTCCTCTACTAATGTTATCTAAAGATCAAACAAAAGATCAACATCCAAAATATCTTCGTCAAGAACCTGAATTTCTTCCTCTGTTGAAGACATGTTGAACAGCACAAGCACAAGTACGACTACTACGATCAACAATAGGCAAATGACAAACTATTTAATTACCGCGCGATTATTACGGCCCATGTGATGCCGCTCATTTATTTTAGTGCATATGAACGGAAAATACTTATCGCGCGCTATTTTTAACGCACGGAATAGTCAAGGTGCACGCCACAGTTTTTGAAATGACGTCCCTTATTTTTACGGCGCGACACTCGTGTGTTGTGCTCTATTCATTTTAATGCATTTTAACAAACGTCTTGGAACTACTGCAATCTGTAACACACATTTAATAATACAGTTTGTAATGTAACTATTGCATATTTTTTTTTTTTTTTAGTTACTTTGGCATTCTGTTTAAACTGACATTTTTTTGTTTTTCCAGATATAATTTATCATATTTCTTTTGAAGATAAGCCAAATCCCGTATTACGGCCTTTAATTTGGATTCTAATTCCATATAGCCTTCCTCGGTATTCGAAAGACGTTTGAGCTTTAATCTAAAAATACAAATTCATATAGTTTTTACTTGTTTATATATAGCTGCAGTTTAAATATAATATAAACCCTTCTTAGTTAAATATTATACATTATACAATTTCATGATGCAATTAATGTGCAACACAGGCCACAGTTTTTGATTTTTTAAGTGAGAAGATTAATTGCGTAGAAAAATATTGATTAATCGTTGTACCCATCCATTCCAGTGGCGTATTTAGGATAGGATGGCTGATAAACCCGGTCACCCCCTTTTTTGTGTAGTATACAGGCCAGGCTTTATAATATTATATATATATATGTGGTATTTAATCTAGTGATTGCCCCCACCTTAGGAGATTTCTGGCTAAGCCACTGCATAATTTATGTCAAGTATAAAAAAAACATAACAATGCTTTTATATTCATTTATCTGTTATCTTTATCTAGATACTTTAGGCATTTTTATCTATTATCTCTATCTACATTATATTTTAGTTATCTATTCCGAACACTGATTATCACCAAAATTAATAATCAAAAACCATAGAGTAAAAAAGGTAGACTTAGACAAATCAAATAGTAAAATAACATGAGTTTATAAATCTGTAATATTACCACCGAAGATAACTTTCTTACTAACCTATTATTCATTAAAAGTACTGAACTACAACATCTCAATTCTCAATTGATAATGACTCAAGATAATGTTTCATTCATAATCAGGTTATTTTTGATTCATTACAGATATTCTTATAGATTTTACTTGTTTAAATATCTATTCAAATATAATATGAAAAATTCCTAGTTCCTTTTTATAGCGATATTTAACATGTATAATATAAATTATTATAGTGTAAACAAATCTACAGTACCCTCCCCTACAGTACCACAGGCTAATTACCTAGTAGTCAAAGCCTTAACCCTAATAAAAAAAATATATATATATATATATATATAAATTACACTAATTACGTTAATTCATTTTTTTGGATTGACAATTTTGTGTTTTCACTTTTTGCATCTTTTATATTTTTAACTTGAATTTTGTAATTCAATTCACTGTCGGTCTGAAACTGCTTAAATGCATTTGTCAATTCTTCGTTTTTTCGTTTACTATTATTTAATTCTTCTTGCATTCTAAAGATTTTTTTCTGAAACTTAAATATATTATATGTTTATTATTATTTAAGTATTAACTCCAATTAGCTGATTATTAAAGTAATATCATTTACATTATTCAATAATAAATAGTTTTTTCAATAAGAAAACATTGTCTAATACTAAAATATATTAATAAGTACCTAACCTACGAGAATGTTTGTAAGTTAGTACTCTATGTTATTTAGAGAAAATTGTTTTACCTCTTCAACAGTAGATTTCATTTTGTTCGCTTCTAATTGTTGAACCTTTTGGCATTTTTTATTATATTCTAATTGCCTTTTCATAACATCCGAGCATTTCTCTGAGTGTTCAGCTTTATATTTTAACTCTTCTTTGTTTTTCTCCACATTTTTAATGATTTCATTTACTCTCATGGAATCTGGAACAATAAAAATAAACTATAATTTACACCACTTATTTTTATTATATTAGACAAATATTTAAATGACAAGGTAATACGTGCTTTTTCTCATGGAATATATTTTCTTATAATCATTTCGTACTTGTCTACATAGCAAAGTTGATTGTCTATTTGCTAATTTACGTTGATAATCACAACTATCCATTTGAATCTGTTAAAAAAACACATGATTATTTAATGTATCTAACATAATCATTCTCAAACAGTTACAGTTAAAAAACAATAAACAATCAAGAAATTATTTTTTAACTACCGATAAATAGTTTATGGGAATTTGTTTTAAACATTTACCTCTAGCTTTTGAATTTTTGAGTCTTTACCCAAGACATCCAGTTTATTATATATTATTTCATATTTTTGTTTTTCGAGCAATACTTTTGCCGCTTTTTCACTATCTTTTGCTTTTTTTGTATCATACAAGCTTTTAACCACTACGTCTCGATATTTTTTTTGTTCTTTCACTTGGTTATCAAATTTTATTTGCTTTCTATTGAATAAAACAAATAGCATATATTTAATTGTATTTTATTATGTATAATATAAGAATAAAACTTACGTTTTGATAATTTGTTCTAAAGCAAATATTTTATTTTCGTAATGTCTTTCTTTTATTGAACCTAGAATTAATAATTAATTCAACATTTAAAACGCGACAACAATCATAGAATAGGTATATTGTATAGGTATGTAGGTATATATTGTACAAAAGTTCCTATCATTCATAACTAGGGCTTGAACTAAAAACATACTCAATATATACATGCAGTTATATACACAACTCACGTGCAAATTCAATATTAATTTAAGTTTGCGTATATTTTTAGCATTGAAAATGATTCTAAGTTTATTTTTAATTTAGGTACTTTTTAAAATATAAAAAATATTAATTTGATTCCCTACTATTCACGCCTACTTACCTACGGCCACAAGATTATTATTAATTTATAAGTACTCCAAATAATTGTTTTATTATTATTTCACGATTTTTTTAATACTAGTAAACTATTAAAAGTTAGGTATATTAACAACCAATAATCAAATATACACTAAAAAGTCATAAAATCAGAACGTACGCACATAAAATCATAGTTAAAAGATATATTTAATTAAATAAAATGTATACAAATTCTTTAAAGTCATTAAATTTATTTTCGTACTCTTTATCAATGGACAATATAATAGTCACATAATTAATAACATGCAAATACAACAAAATTCAAACCCTAATTATGAAATAGTTTTTTAAAATTTTTATTAGAGAATATACAATCTATACACAAAGGCATAATAAGAATATTATGTACTACAAAAAGTTTGAACATGAATAGGGTGAGGGAAGAAACCATCCAGTGATCGCATTTCTTTTTTCTTAAGATAAAATAGTTAACTTTTGAAATCAAGCTATTTACTAATTGTATATAATTATTATTATTATTGATAATATAGATGATAGATTTGTTATAGAACTTACCGCATTTTATTACCGGCTCCTCGTCTTCAAGTTTACCATGTTTTGACTGGTACTGTAAAGTAAAATTTGTATTACTACACTTAAATATCAACTTTCATTTTAAGTACCTATATAATATATAATACATAATATTATTATGTATGGGGTTCGGATTTGAAGGCAATATAATTAATAAAAAGCGGGTCACTGTAATGGACGGTATTAAATTTGAATTCAATGATATAATCTCATTGTAAACGAAAAACGGTTCTTAGCGTGGACAGTTTATCAGCCTAGGATATTTTATATTGTATTTATATTGTTTTTAATACGCTATAGCCAATTAAGTTGAATTATGCGTATTTGTTTAATATCATATTCATTATTTGTTACAAATAGTTTGTACACAATAATATGCTTTAGCAGTTTCAAGTACCCAAAAATAATACTTTTAAAATATAACACAAAACAAAAATCATTATTCTTCATTTGAATATCTAATTTCGTCCAAATTTGAAAATAAAATATCTATAAAAAAAACAGTGATTTATATTTTTTAGATTTTTTGGTTACATAAGAACCCAACCTTGTTTTAAATTTTCAATCCTTAGCTATCAACGTTTATATAGGAATTGATAAAATAAACATAAGGCGTAAATTTCAAGTATCTACAGGTACTCGTTTTTTAATTACATCAAAATAATAAAATCACTACATGACAAATAGATTGAATATCAAATGTTGTAAAAACGCTCATAAAAATTTAATTTACTATTCCAGTAGTTATTTTTTTTTTAGGTAAAGATAGACATGAAGAATCTTGTATTTAATTTTTAAATCTTAGATTCAAAAAGAAAATTTTTTACAAATTTCTAACTCAAAATAATTTTCAAATTTTCGTAATTTTTATGTATTTAGTCAAAATTTGAATTTTAAATGAAATTGGAAAAAATTAGATCAATTTATCAATTGTGACAATATATTAAGAGCCTTATATTAAGTTTTTTGACCCAAAAAATAACATTTTATTGACATTTAAAATTAAAAACTTAAAATGTTTGTATGTAAACAGTAGAAAACGAGTCAAAATATTTTGAAAATTTTATAATATTGTAAATAAAATGCTAATATTAACATTCAGTTAAATTATAATAACTTTAAATATAACATCGACAATGCGTAGTCTTCAAAAGCTCCTATCGATTTGTTCTATTGATATATTATGTATAGAAAACTATCAGGTCAATTGATATTTAAACACATACAAATTAAAAAAGAGCAAAAAAAACAAAAAAGGTATATATAGGTAAAAAAACAAAAAAACAAAAAAAAATTTCACCCATTATCTTAGAAATTAAATGAAACACATTTTATTAAAAAAAAATTATTTTTCTATTCTTATTAAAAAAAAGGCATTTGCCTTCAAATCCTAACCCTAATTATATACATATGAAGTTAAGTACTCTTATAAGAACAACCACCTAATTCCAATATTCGCTTTTTTAACTAGGTGTTTGAAAAGAACGTCGTTCATGAACGCTCGTGCACGTGTTCACGTTCATATTTATTTTAGTGAACGATACGTGAACGTCATTCGTTTTTTTTCAAATAGAACGTGAATGTGAACGAAGTTCACATATTTAACGAATTTGAATGATTTTTAAGACGTTCAAATTTATTTAATATTTTATAAATATTGATTGATAATACTATTATGATAATATAAAATATATATTACGAATTAGAAAAAGAAGATGCATGGAATTCCAGTGGGCACGCTTGGACATAAAACAACAATAATATTATGATTTCCACGATTTTGTATTCATATTTAAACGATACATAAAAATAAAATAAAATAAATTAAATGAACGACAAAATGTACGCATTCATATTTTCAAAGAACGTGAACGTGAACGTGTTCATTTGAAAAAAATATGAATTTGAACATGAACGAGTTCCTTTTTTAAGCGCTGAACGTAAACATAAACGAATTCATAGTTTTAGTCAGCGTTCCAAACACTGATTTTACTTTGTTTTAAGATGTATATAATATACTTTTAAATTTAATCTGTAAACTTTATAAAATAAAATATTAAAAATATGAAAACTAAAACATTCGTATATGAATTTAAACGTTTCAATTAAATTAAATAAATAAAAAATGTTAAATTACTTTTACGTAAAATAACCTACTGCACACTTAGATCTGATTCTTTCAACAGTAAACACTAGTTATCTCAAAATACGAAAAATATGTAATTATTTTACAATATATTTTGTTTTACACAATTTCAGTTTATTAGGTACAAACAATATAAAAAATATATATTTTCTGTGTTATCATTATTCATTATAGTTTTTTTAAGTTTTTAAATTTTTCTTATCGTACCTAATTAAATGACGGATGTGACGGTTAATATATTTTCTTTGATATACCTAGTCATTTCTTACGGATAAATAAAATAAAGATTCTACTTTCTAATAACTTGTTTGGATAATATCTTACGAAAGGACAATCAAGGTTACTGAATTTTTTTGACAAAATAAGATTCTGCTCCATACATTCTTCTAATTTCTTCTTTATTACTGTTATATCTTCTCCTGTATATATAAACTTTGTTTTTTGCTTCTCCAGTTCTCGCTAAAATACATATTATTATTATATATATATATATTATATGCAATATAGGTAAGTTGTAAAATGAAATGTTTAAATGTTTTTTTTTTATTATTACAGCAATTTCTATTAATTTCTTATTTTCCAATTGCTCTGTGAATATTATTCGTTTAAATATGTTCATTTGTTTTTTAAGCCCACTTTCATTATCTCTCAATATTTCAACTGTTAATTTCAATTGAGTTTCTTCATCCTAAAGGAAAATTTCACCAAGTTAATTATTTTATGATTACGTTTAGTAATTAAAATGTTAAATAAAATAATCACCAATTTTGCTTTTAAATTATTATTTTCATGAACTAGACTTGAATATTTAAGTTTGGAATCTTTGCATTCCTTATTCATATCTTGAATTGTTCTTTCCAGAGCTTTAACATGTGTTTCAGAATCACTCAATTTTTTCTGTAAAATTGGTTTGTGAAATATACTTAATTTGTTTCAAACATAATACACAATTTATTCGTTTGATGTGATATGAAATTGAGATACATAGTTTTCTAACTTACCAATGCATTTTCAAACTTAGTCTTATGAATTTTAAGCTCTCTATTCAATCCTGTTGCTAAAATATCTCTGGAACGTAATTCGCCCTCATATTGACTTATTTGTACTTGCAATGTTTTAATATGTATCTGAAATTATACGCATATAGTAATTGTTTACATTTTGAGATATCAAAAATACTTCAAGATTATCAGTCTTAGCTTTTTTTATTTCATTTTCAGCCTTTGTTCGAAGTTTATCTTTATGTTCTTGGGCTTTTTCTAGTTTATATTTCGCGATAATTTTTTCAAGCTTTTGGTTTACAACCTATAAAGATTTATTTTATATTTATATCTTGAATAATATAATAGTTTGCGAATTGTGTTATATTATTATTTATTACTATTAAAGCTGTATTTTGCTCCGTAGTTTCTTTATATTTTTTTTCTATTTCTACACGTTTTTCCATCGAAAGTCTATTGGCCAATAATAAATTTTTTTTATCTGTGGTTAGCATAGATATTTCCTTATTGAATTCCGTTATTTTTGATTGATACTTCGGTAGTTTGATTGAATAATCCTAACAAAAATGAACTAATAAATTTAATATATTATAATTCATCCGCGTGTACTTACGTGATCAACTAACTGAATAATAGCTATAGGTAGGTACACGTTTTCTGATTCAATTTGTGTGTGCATTGTGATTATTAAAACAAAATGTTTATATTATGCTAAGAAGTGTTTTAAACACTACATTTTTTTAATCAAAATATTTTACTATTTTTTATTATAGGATTTATTTTTATTTATGTTATACATTTTTTAACAACTTCTATTTAAATGTTTTTAATCAGAAGAAGAATACTAGCAATTTAGTTTATTAGTTTATGTGCGCGTTTGAATGGAACAACTTCGTTTAATTCAACAGTGAGTTATATATATTACGTTGATTATAGTTCAAACTTAGCTATACCTACACTGCGATTTGAATTATACGTAAGAAATATTATAGAGGTACCTACAGGCTACAGATCAATACAGTTTGTTGTTCTTTGAAAATATGTAAACAGTAAATATCGGTATATAAAGCTACTATCGGAATTAGTATTTAAATGAATACCTACTTTATATTTTTTATGTAAGTCTATTTTCTCTTTCTCCTTTGTATTTATTTCTGTTCTTAATAGCTTATTTTCTGCATTAAGTTCGGAGCATTCATATTTAAGCTCAGCGTTTTCTTTTTTCACTTGATCTAACTCGTGCTCGAGTATTACAGGATCATAATATACTTCTGGTCTGAAATATTATTCAAAATGTTAAATCTTTGTTATACGGTTATACCAAACACAATATCACTACATGTAAATTTTACGAATAAAATAATAAACAGTGTATAATAAATTTATGGAAATTAAAGTTTTAAACGTCGGGCACAATACGATCTACTTACGATTCTTCCCAAATAGGAATGAGTTCTCTTTCAAAATCCATTATTGTGTCATCCATCATTATAATAATACTTTATACTTAATAGGCAAATAACTAATACAAATTATTACACTTGTCAAAGTCAGTTAACTAATTAGATACAAATATAAAGCGATCTCATAAATCACAATGCTTAACAACAAGTTATGTTTCAAACATAAAGCGTATCCATGGATATATTGGACTTTAAAAATAATATGAATCCGAATAAAAATACATAAACAATTTATTATTATTAAATATTTCATTATTATATGCAAATAATACTTTTAATAAACCATAAGTAAGATAAACTATAATTAGAAATATGCTTGTACCTGATTTGCTCGATTAACAAATGGCAACCAATGTATAAATAAAATATTAATTTCTAAAATTTTTTTCTCCTATTACCAAAATCAATAATTTATAAACCAAAATGTCCATCGGAAATATCAAAATCCCTGTCTAACCTAACTTAACATCCCCGTGGTTGGACCTACTGGATCCAATTATGATTCTTAATCATCCCGGGAACCCAGGGCCGTCTTGGTGGATATCGGGGCTATGTGTGAAATGTTTTTGAAAGGCCTATTTAGTTGGTGTTAGGTGTTACTTTATGGTCTCAGAGAGAGTAAGCAGCGAAAAGGTGCTTCAGGTGCCAGACCATCGGTCACAACACCAGTAAATGCACCGCAACCGACAGGACGGGGGCGTGTTGGAGATGTGGTGAAAAGGGTCACGCAATGAAGGATTGCATGGCTGGGGACAACCGCTGCCTGGCATGTGAGTTGGCGGGGCTGCAGAGGGCGATCCACCGGCCCGGGTCGGACGCCTGTGCAGCCAGAAGGAAGGCCGCAGGCTCAAAGACTTCCAACGATACAAATGTTTTTGAAAGGCCTATTTAGTGGGTATTAGGTGTTACTGTAGGGTCTCAGAGTGAGAGTCGGAATTCAAGCCTATATCGACGACTCTCAATCATTAGATGAATATACATGACTTATTATGGACCCGATAACTTATTTTTTCAACCGGTCGCGGGACGTTTCCATTTGTGGGGCCCTGTGACACAGCACATCTCGAACCGCCTTCAAGCCGGTCCTGCGGTCAAACTTCAAACACACACAAAAAGTGTCATCAAATTCGGTCCAATCGTTTAGAAATGCATAAAGAGCATACATTACAGACAAACATTAACTTATTATTGATATTATTTAATAATTTAGTAATATCGTTTAAAATAATAAAAATCATAAATGTTATTGAACACAAGAAATAGCCAATATTCTATACATAGGTACTGAATTAATATAATTATATAGTAGGTACGAAAAGCATACACAATTGAAAATGCCGAAACAAATACAATCTTTTGATTTATTAATACAGATAAGTATTATACATATTACACAGACCAAGTCTTCAGTTAGTGTAGACTGAATGTATAGAGAAAATTAAAAATTAAAAATTCTATAATTTAATAATTTAATCAAAAAAAAAAAAATGAAAATAAACGTATTTCACTGGACACTGATAATCACATCATAGTAAAGGTTCGGTTTCGTTAACACAGTCGACTACATGACTGGTCTGAGCACCGGTATTTTGTATGACTGCTGCAGTCAACTGCGGAAACAAACCGTATACCTTTGCACAAAAACTGAAACACGGTATTGTAAATCTTGCGTGCTGAGAGAGCTGAGAACGAAAAGTGAACCCATGTGGGCTATGACTATTTGGACACATACTAGTTGCGGACGAATTATTTAGGTCAGGAATTATAACATAACAATTGCGGACACGAGTTTCGTTGTCATAATACTAATTGCGTACAGAGCTTTTTTTAATAAAAACCACGTTAGTTGTGGACACAAATATTTCCCTTCACCACTTTTTCAGGACTTAGGACAAGCTACCAAAAAAATTGGTAGGTGGGGTTAAAAATATTTGTGTCTTGCAAAAGAGCAATCGTTATTTTTAAAATGTTGTTGAATTATTTATTGTTTTAATTTTGTGGAAGAAATTGTTTATAAAATATTTATAGATTATCGTCATTATTTATCGTCATGGTTTTTATAGATCTTGTGGTAAAAATGTTTTTGAAACAGCCTGTATATCAAACAGTAATTTCCCAACGTCCACGATCGCTATATCAAAAATAATAATAGGAAATTTCTTATCTTATATTTGTGTCCGCAATTCGTATGTTACCTTTTTAGATTTCGTCCGCAACTCACATGGTTTTTGTCACTTTGTCTGCAATTCGGAAACACCGGACTATTTTGTCTACTAACAATATTGACCGTTTATAAATATAAACATTTGAAATATAAATATACATGAGCATATTAACCTATTTAGTTTTAATTTAAAAACAACCTATTTATGCCGAAAATATTTTACAATATGTTCTTGAGTATTGTATACATTTTTGATTTGTATCTATATCAATAAAATTAAATAATATCATATTACTTATATTAGTATTTATTAACTATTATTATTACAATGTGCTTGTATTCCGCAGTATGGTATGGTATATCTCAGGGGTCACCAATTAATATTTTTGAAGGGCCACATTAGGAATCTGAAAATTTTTCGCGGACCATTAAAATTCCAAGTACATATTTTCAACATATAATAGGACAATAGGTATTATTTTAAAATTGGATGTTATGAGAACATTATTTTTTTATTTATTATTTGCTATTGTTTTTAAACATTAAGAACATAATTAATATTACAAGCATTTGAAAAATTTTAAATAAAAATTAACTATGAATACAATAAAATAGAACTTTGTTTAGTGAGAAAAATGTATTTTTCATGACAAATCTTGCTCTCGACTAACTGTTTAAAATTGAGGGTCTGGTTAGTGCATGCTATCTTCATAATCATTTCAAGATGTTTGTTGGTTAGCGCCGGGATCTGAACTTGTTTTTAATTATATAATTCATTTTTGAAAAAGATGATTCACAAACATACGTGGAGCCAAACATCGTACACATTTTCAGTATTAATAATTTTAGAGTAGAGTATTTCTTTTCGGACACATATTTTAACCAAAATTAAATAATAATAATAAAAATTAAAAATAATAATTTAATCAAATAACACGAAAAAAATTACAATGTAATACAACGGCGGTAATCGACAAACTGACTACGTAGACGTAAAATCAACTAGCAGTCACCCAAAGACCCAATTAAAGTTTAGATAAGATGCGGCGATATGCTTTGCGAGCAATTTATCAACAGTTGTCAGTGAAAACCGACAACTGTTGATAATAATAATAAAAATAATAATTATAATAATAAAAAATAATAATTTACAACAACACATAGAATTTTGTCGTAATATGTGTTTTTATTTTTTGTCTGCGAACCGGATAAAATTTGTTCGCGGGCCGCCATTTGGCCGACTCATGGTATATCTTTATATATACGATGCACATATATGTTATAATATAATTGGCTATTGCTATATCTATATGTATTTAATTGAGTTATTTTTCTTGAAGAATTCTGGTTAATGGAACAAGAAATTAATTTAACTATATTTGTAATTCCCTATTCTTTTAACTTTTTAACGCGTTTATGCCAAGGCTTGCAGTTAAATCTTTTCCATTAATAAAATGTTTTACATATTATATAAGGCATTTTATCAATAGGTATACCTTTTTTCCACCACTTTACACTTTAACCGTCTTCAAACCCGTATAGTGGGTTATTAAAACTGCAGGTTTGATATTTTAATATGTATGTATACCTTATTTAACTATAACATCATATAAATATTAGATTATAATTTATATACAAGAATTACGTCAAAAATTTCAACTCAAAAGTTGTTGTGGTCATCCGCAAGTTTTGTGAACAAGAAATCCCCAAAACCAGAATTCATCCTTCCGATATGAATAATTATAAATTCTAAGTTATAGTGTACATCTTTTACATTAAAAATATTGTAAAATTACTTTAATTTTCAATATTAATAATTCAATTTTAAACATTATGACCTTCCATTAGAACGATATATCAGGAGCCTTATATTAAATATTCAATCTTTTTTACCCAACAAATAAAATTTTATTGATATTTATAGAAAAAAAAAACTAAAAAAATTGAAAACTGACAATGTCCGTAAACAGCTCAAAAAGAGTCAAAATATTTTCAACATTTTATGGTGTATAGAAAATGCAAATACAAACATTCAGTCAAAATTTCATGTACCTACAGTAATTTGTTTAAGAGCTGTACCAAAAACCAAAGTTAATTTTGTTCGAAAACAGATTTTGTGTAAAAATTCTCGTTTTCCTTAATTTTTCTTTTGTTTTTCACGGGGCTTTTGAAACGTACGTTTAAATATATTATATTTTTTATATTTATTATCTATGTTTTTCCAACCTGAAATACTTAATGAAATTAATTCTAGTAACAATGTCGCTAGTAAGGTAATTGATAATTTAACTGATATTGTTTTCAATACTAATGACTTATCAATTTTTCATTTTAATATTCGTATTATTAACTTGAACTTTAATGAATTTTTGGTTTATCTAAATTCAATTCAATTTTTGATTTTATTATTTTAACGGAGACCTGGTTAAGTGTGGTTTAAACTTTAATATTAATGGATATAAAACATATCATTCCTTGGGTTTTTTAAAAAAATCTGATAATGATACTATTTTTATTAGAAATAATATATTTATCATGGACATTAGTACTAATATTACAACTGATAGCAATTATATTGGAATCAATTTTAAATACAATTTACATAATTATAGAATAATAGGAATTTATAGATCACCAAGTTTAGTTAGTAATAATTTCTTAATGTGCATTGATAATAATGATAAAATAATTATCTGTGGTGATATGAATATTAATATCCTTGAAAAATCAGGTGATGTCTCTAAATATTCTGGCATCTTATAATTTTATTTCATGTATTGAATCTTACACTACGGTTACTGATACTAAAATGTCTTGTATTGATCATATTTTTATAAGAAATATTAATATATCTAAAACAAATTATTTTGTTACTAAAACAGATATTACGGATCATTTTAGTTTGACTTTTTTTATTAAAAAAGATTTTATTGACAATATAAAGGATAATGTAAGACAGAATAATTTAAATTTAAATAAGAACCTCCAATAAACTGTCTGAACAGTTTTGTTTCAAATACTACTTTAACTAACAAATCTGAAATATTAAACAAATAAAAATAATTATTGGAAAAATCGAAAAATGATTTCTCTAAAGTACCACCTTGTTAATTTTAAAGGAAAAACCGACTTTTTGAAAGTATCATTAATTAAGCATGCAAAAAAAAACATTTATAAAAAAGAATCTTCAAAAAGTTCTGTTGTTTACTAACAAAAATTACGAAGTGTAAGAAAAATTTGTAAAAAATGCCAACGGCACGTAGTGTTCCCAAGCGGTCACCCATCCAAGTACTAACTACGCCCGACGTTGCTTAACTTCAGTGATCGGACGAGAACTGGTGTATTCAACGTGGTATGGTCGTTGGCGAAAATCACGTGGCTTATAACTATATTTAAATGTTTTAAAAATATAACCAGTATAATATTTTTTATCCAGGAGCACGATTAATACAATAAATTAATGTTACAAATTATAATTATTGTTATTAATAATAATTACAAAATAAGTCACTAGCTAGGCCACATTTCACGGTAATACAGTATTACATAGTTTACTACAACCCAGGGCTTGCAAACGTTCTAATAATGATTATAACGTTATATTTGACAAAAACCGATTGAAATTTGTAAACGTAATTTTATTATAACGGAAAGCGATAATCACAAAAAATTAAATACTGCAAAACAAAACAAATAACGATTAACAAAATATGTTATATACCATGAAACAAAACAAAACGCAAAACGTAATTTATAGAATATCATGAACAAAAAATAACGCAAAACGAAATATCTTATAATCTATTTATTTAAAAACTCTATTGGTTTCGTAGAAACATTTATTTCATGCAATCAATCTAAGAATTGGTTATAATATTATATTCCGTATCCGGGCCATTACCTACCCGCATTATTTAAAATTTTTTAATTTAATAGGTATATTAACACTATTTTAAATAACGTTAAACGCAAAACTTCTAATACGTTTTAGTTCTAAATAACGATAAACACAAAAATTGGATAACGTTTTAATTCTGAATAACGATAAACGCAAAAATTGTGTAACGTTTTAATTGTAAATAACATAAAACGGATTTTTTTTCAAATGCAAGCCCTGCTACAACCTAATACTAACATGGCTCTAATTCGTAGGTGCAACTATTCCTCTAAAAAATAGGGTCCTATAACAGAGTCCCCCACATGGCCACATTCCCTATACTACTAAAATCACATAATCTCATACAGTGGCGTTGCTCAGGTGTGTACGTTAAACGTTTTATAATTAACACAAAACTCACGACTACTTACCAGTTAATAGTCATACACAGACGTACGTTTCTCCAGCCCCCCCCCCCCCCCTAAGGGATAACCTTGCTAATCAGATGATTTTTCCTGCCAAAATTCGAGAATTTAAACCGTTTCTACTCAGCGTCGAAGACTGAATTAAACATTATTTAACCGTTTTAATTCGTATGAATATTGTGTGTAATAAAACCTTAAATCGCTTATTTGTACGTATTTCTACGTATTCGGTGAAGTACCAATTTTAGTATCAATAATATTATATACCTACATAATGTACTAAATTATATATCCATACACTTTTTAAATATTATTTATTAAAAGAAAATTATTGATCTGACTGTTATTATATTGCATTTAATTAACAAAATTGATCGCAGAGATGACAATATTATGGTATGAAGAAAATACATTAGAAGTTTTGTTAAAAAATAAAATAAAATTGTTATTATATTATTATATACTAATATATATATGCATTATGCATAAATGTATGTATTAGATATAATATATAATAAATTATTATATAAAATATAGTTTATTTCTTTTATATATATTATTATACTCATAAATAATATGTATATAGCTATATAATTAAGCTATATGCTGTATATTATGTAAATAAATATATTAATATAGCATTATATACAATTGAACGTTAATTATTAAATGTAGACTGTAGAGTATATTAATCATTATAAAATCCAGTATAATATCATAGTATTTAGCATTATAATGGTCAGTTTAATATAATATTGTCTTTTATTTATTATTATTATTATTATTATTATTATTATTATTATGCATGTATTTTTGAATAAATTAATTGAAATCATACTACAGAATTGTGTTTATGTTAGGCAATATACGTTAATACCTATATTTATTAATGTAGATTATAATATGCTAAAAAAAATAGCCGTTTATACCATTCATTTAATTTAATTATTTTAATGGTTATTGGTTACACAGTTTGTGTGGTTAATTCAATATTGAATGATCAATATGATAGAGTACTCATAGTAGTTAACTTGCCTGTCAACAGTAACATTTATATATATATATATTATATAGTATGTGTAGCAGTACAGGCAGACTGATGTCTGATACTAACGTTGTCGATGAACAGTTATGTACCTATATAGTATACTATATATTACATTACATATTATAACATGTAAGCTACTCATGGTGTAACTGAGTAGCTATTTAATTACCTCTTCTAATATATTATAAAAAGTATTGTAGTACCTATACTATCTGTAGGAGTATTCGGACGTTGTCGATCAACGTCTCTGTAAAAACCGTCGTCGACTTGAGCTTAAGTATATTATAAATAAAGGTCTGTTTGGCTACCGAAGACAAAGCAATATGTACAATAATAAAATGCAATATTTATTGAACAATAATAATAATAATAAAAGAACAGTACATCAGTATTATTATATACCTACATTTGGTGCTTTGAATGCAGGGTTTTGAAATAGGTCACGCAAATCCACGCCAATTGCACGCTAAATATTGGCGTTGAAAAAAATTCGAAAAAAATGTTTTTGTCGTTTGGGGGGGCTGGGGAAATGGCAATAAAGGGGAAAAGCCCACGGTACTTGGGGCTTTGGGTTTACGGTTTCGAAATAGGTCACGCAAATTCACGCCAATTGCACGCTAAATATTGAGA
This sequence comes from Metopolophium dirhodum, assembly GCF_019925205.1. Taxonomy (NCBI): domain Eukaryota; kingdom Metazoa; phylum Arthropoda; class Insecta; order Hemiptera; family Aphididae; genus Metopolophium; species Metopolophium dirhodum. The sequence goes on along the minus strand of NC_083566.1, from coordinate 655,852 downwards.
CATAAAAAAGTCCTTAAAGTTCAAAATTCGGATGAGGAGGGGCTGTAGAAACGTTTCTACAGCCCCCCCCCACTTTGTTTAATTTTTTAAACCTGACCTAGTGCCACGCAAATTTCAAAACCAGTCACGCCAATTCACGCTAATTGCACGCTAAATATTTAACCGAAAAAAAGTTTGAAATTCGATATGGGGTGGGGCTGGAGAAACGTACGTCATACACAGTCCACTACAGCTTAGGTCCATCTATATAGTGTTTTTTGGTGTGACCCGTTGGCTAAAAATTGGTCGTCCGGAATCCAGTTGACCATTTCTCCGAAGTATGACGTGTATCTTAATGCTAATAAAACATCTATCAATTATAAGACTATGTTATGACCTATAACGAATTAAAAATATGACTTGAGTAATAAGTTATAGACTATAGTTATGACTTATGATCAAAATTGTTTAAATATTTATTCGGTTATTATTTTATTATTTAAAAACATAAAATCGTTAGTATTTCACTATAATAATAATAGTTAGGCGTAGACCACCTAAAAAAACGAGGGGTGCTAAATACCCTTTTGCATCCCCCCTAGTTGCACCAATGATTATTTTATTTATTTATTTACTAATTTATAATATTAATTAGTATTTAGTATTAATTATTACTATCAAAATTGTATATACAAATCACACATGATAAGTTTTTGTTGCCTATATACTATTTAAAAGGCGTTATAATGTCTTAGAATAACGAGATACTATATTATTATTATTTTATATTATAATAATATCTAAATAAGTATGGTCGTTACAAGTTATATAAAAATTGTGTTTTGTTGAATAACAATAGAAATAATAAATATAATACAGTTTAGGTAATCAAAAGCTGATTATTTTGGGTGTAACTGTGTAAGTGACAACATTTTCAATAATTATTAACGATTTTGTTTTTTACTTACATCGTATTTGATTACAATAGTATATTAGAACCGATAAATGTTTATTTAGATAATTTGAAATTTAAATCTATTCAATAGTATCATATTTGATGTAGGTAGGTGTTTAAATATAAATTATCCAGCACTTAGATTTTTATGGTTTCAGTTATATATTATGCATATCTACAGTTCAACGTTTATTTACATCCCAAATTCATAGGCCTATTGTATGATATCAAAACGGGATTTAGAGACTGGAGTAATCCACACCTAATTTATAAACTATGTATATCTACCGCGTGTACCTAAATAGAAATATTTTTGTTAATGATAACATAAAAATCTTTTAAAATACAATATCCAATAATATCATTGTTTTATTATAAAACAATTGTATTTATAACATACGTTTCTAATCAAATTCAAATCAAAAAAAAATACTAAATAGTCTTGTAAAATTCTTTGAGAAAACGAATCAACGGGAATTTGACAGCGGCTTACAGCTGACGTAGTTTAACTAAGGTGTTGAACATGTCATGCTTTTATTAGCGGCCTTAAAATATATTTTCTATTAGTAGCTAGCTTTTAAAGTTTATTTTTAATGATATCTAAACTAAACACTCAGGATTTTTAAATAAAATAGTTAAACACATTTTATAACGATTATTACGTTATAATACTATTTATTGATAATAACTAATGAGCAATAATAATATTTTGATTTTTTAATTTGTACATAATTAATCTTTGAACAATATTTTATTTTAATTAGGTATGTATGTGAACACAATTTTAATTTTCTAATTCATTACTATTTAAGTTTAGATCCCGTTGTTGGTAACACCTATTCAATGTTAAGGAACGAAGTGAAAGAGATAGATTAATGTGTTATTCTCCGAATAAAAGATAATTGTGTAGTCATTCAAAACAATTCTAGTGTAGGTTACTTGTAATCTATTCAATAGTGAGTGGGTGAAATAAATAGAAATTTATTAAATGGTTTTGACGTGGTATAAAATGTACATTGTTATACAAAACAGCAACTAGTAAAACTGATAATACATTTTTTAGTAGGTATAGGTACGAAAAAGTTTTTAGTTTAAACCAATCTCCTGAGTAATTAGTTATAATAAATAGAGGTAGGTACATAATACTTATATATCTAGGTGCATATAAATCGTTGGTCATTTGAAATATCGATGAATATCTTACGTAATTATATTTAAATTGTAAAATAAACGTAAAAATAGTCATCTTCATTGTTTTATTTTATTCCTAAAAATTAAATATTTTGGATATGTGATTTCACATCTCAACTTACAACATTATACATAATACTTTTAATATACATTTTCCCACCAGTCACCGCGTTTGATCTCGTAAAAAATATAAATAGTAAAAGATAAAATTAAATATATAAAAGACAATATTTTAATGCTAATATTATGATATTATAGTACCTAACCGATAACTTATGAGTGATAAATAGGCAATAAATACAATTGTATAATAGCTAATAAACGTTTATAATTTATAAATATACACATTGTAGGTATTACTTATTTTGTATGGCTGTTAGATAGGTAAACCTTAATATTTTATAAATATATAATAAGTTAAATTAGGTATATTACTACCTAAAAATATTCATATTTTATGTTTTCTTGTCACAATATAACTTTATGTTGTGTTGAGTTTGAAATATTGTTATTTACGTTTAGTAAAATGAATAAGCTTAAAAACTAAAAATTAAATAAATTGGTAAATAAAATACGTTCAAGGCATACAGTTTATTTTTATTTTTATGATAGTTTACTTAATTTGTTTGAATTTATTTCAAATGTATTAATGTGATAATACTATAGCAGGTTATATGATATTCAGAAATATTTATTATCTTGGTCCTATGAAGATAATTTAAATATAACTGTGTTATGTGTTGAGTTAACTATGTTAGGATTTTTCACAACTGCAGAAATATAAATTTTGTTACACTCAAGTCACTGTATTTATTATGATTATACAATGTGTGATAGGTATTTCTAGGCTTTATGTTTTTGAACTAATATTTTCAGATACATAAGTTTGAATATTAAAATAAAATTAATACAATAATAGTAAAGTTAAATATTGATATAACTTATTGAATACATTTTACAATGCGTAATTTATCCTTAAATAGGTAGTAGACAATTGGAAACTTTTTCTTGTTAGTTGCAGGTTTAAATACAAAACAGTACCTATATTACATTTGGTATTTGAAGCTTTTGAAAAATAAAATAAATTTATTAATTCTAGTTTATTTGTATGTTATTATTTTTGTAGCTGGTACATCATGGTTATCTTGTTTTTTAAGCTCATACATGTGCAAATTACACTCAAAATAAATCATTTTTAATATGTGTATTCATTTTGAAAATATAATTTATGATAAATATAAGAAAAAAAAATGAAAAGTATACATATCATATTAAATACATTTTGGCTAGAAAAATGCGTAGTTGTACAGTAATTATGGTGTTTTGGCAGTTTCTACTGCGGAACAGAACATATTGTATTCTCGGACGGATATATGCTGGTCCGGGGATAGAAGAGATTCATAATAGACAGATTGCTTGTGTGCCAAATTTCTACAAATGCAGCCTAAATGGACCATAATGTAATTTAACGTCTACCAGACACACAGACTGTGTTCGCTTTTCCTAGTTCTCGGTTTATAGTCACTGAAGTCCGTAGTTGTATAGTAAATCGTTTCGTTTTTTATCCTAAACGTTACACTTTATATTAATAATTTGCCAAGTTAAAATTTAATCATTTAATCATTTTATAAAAACAATAATTATGTAATATAATTGATTTTTATTTTTGTATTAAAAAAATCATTTATAGAAAATCATAAAATATTATTTTATTTTAAATTAAATTAAAATTTTTAATTAAAGCAATCTAAGTATTTCTTTAGCAATTATCCAATATGACTTCCACGAGCTCTACATATGTCTCATTTTCGTGTTTTTAAATCGCATTTGGCTTCAAGTTCGCACTAGGCACTTTTAGTTGAATATAAAAATAACCATTACGGGATCAGTGGACGTGGAGTTGGCCCGCATTCAATACTCCGGTGCACATTGCGTTGTTGACATTTCATATCCAGCAGTCGTACTGTAGCTGCAGGTCTTGATAATATGCAAATGTAATCATGACTTCGTCGTATAGAAACTCACGGGTAAGTAATCTAATTAAATTATCGTATTTATATTATTTGTTTTTGTTTTGTTATAATCTAAGACGTTTTATTAATTTATTAATAGCCACCATGGAGATCTCCGAGCCAGAGTTATACATCGGCTCCAGAACGTCCTACTACTTTAGTAAGTACAATATAAATTGAAATAATTCAAAATTGTATAAAATATATTTTTTCAATAATTTTAGGGAACAAGTTCAAACCGTTTTTTAAGTGGAAGTTCATACAGGGCTTTAACCGGGAATTCAGCTCTACCAACTCGTACGTACGGCAGCGATTCAAGTTCCGTAACTGCACTAAAAGACAAATTTTCTTCCATTGCGAGGGACAAAGCTGTATTAGCTGATAAAAGGATGAGAGTGGCGTCATCAGGTTTTGGTAACAAACCTACTCTGAGAACTGGAAGTGCTAGCCGCTTCGGTGCGCCGATTGTTCGAAGTCCGATCAAGGAACAATCTGTAACAGTTTTTGGAGTATGCAATGTACCAGATTTAGAAGCAGATACTCCAGTAGATATTATGGTATCAGTAGTCACTCGGAGTACGTCACCTACACCTCCTGCTCATAGCACATTTCTACGAAGTAAGCACGCTGGACAACAAGAATTTACTATGTTGATGGTACCACGAAAATATGAAAGAGGAGTGGATGTCAATTTACAAACGGACGAAAGATTCCTTCGTAACATGCCTAGTTTAAAAGTAGTATCTTCAATTCCTATACCTAGGTATGTTGGTAATAGATCAAGCTATCATTATTCGAAGTCCAAAGACTATGGATCAACTAGTGATAATTCAGGTGCGTTATTTTAATTATTTTTTTAAAATCAAAACATAATATTATCAATTTTTTTAAGGTCAAGAACAAGATTCGTATCTTTCTGACTCATCTAGCCACAGTAAAAGTCGTTCAAGTGGTGCAGAGACCTCAAAATTACCTCAACCAAACTGGAATAGAAACAGAACTACGGAAAAGAATCGAGAAGAATCTGGCATTAGTCGCTCTCCGTCACTTTCCAGTACGGCGGAAGAAAAACCACCAACGGGTCGAAAAATCGAAGAACCTAAATTAGTTACAATTAGAAGTATTGCACCAGTTTCTGGCATTGCAGTTATATCTGACGCACCTAAATTACAATATCCGTTAAGAAAAATGGATTCTTCCGATCAAGCCTGGTGGTTACAAGATTCGGAAAATAATAATGAAGATCCAAATGTATGTACAAATGCAGATTTTGATTTAAATATGAACAACACACTGACTAAAATCCCTTCATATAATATAAGGAAAATGGATTCTTCAGATAGAAGTCGGTGGTTACAAGAAGCTGATCAAGCTGATAATAATGATGTGCCATTGTCGAGTACGGAAAGTAATTCTTATTCAGAATCGACGAAGAGTAACTCTACATCAAGTAAAAGTCATTCATATGGAATTAGAAAAATGGATTCGTCTGATAGAAATCTATGGTTAAAAGAAGCAGTCCAAGAAGATTTAATCAATGAAAAACAAAAACCATGTGCTCAGAATATTTCAAATGTCGGATGTATTAATAGTAGTACTCAACCAAGCGTAAGTCCTACGTACAATATTATTAGAACAGAATCAAGTATTGAAGGCCAATGCGTGAAAGATATTGAAACGCAGGGCTCTATATTATATATTGATAGTGTTTCAAATCCAGATACACATACCAGTCATTCTCCATCAACTAAAAATCAATCATACAGTGTTAGGAAAATGGATTCATTTGACACGCCTTGGTGGTTAACAGAAGAAAAAAGTTCATGCGCAAGTGATGAATCCAAATTAAGCTCAAATATAATAGAGCTTAGAAAAAGTGACCATTCTCAAACAAAAAGTCCAGAAATTACGACATCATATGGAGTCAGAAAAATGGATTCATTTGATAGTCCATGGTGGTTATCAGGAGATGAGGCTAAACAAGTAAATTCATTAAGTGATATTTCAATTAAAAACCAAAGTGTCGAAGAAAATTCCAATGAATCATTTCCATTTAATTCTGAAAATGATGTAAATGTTAATCCACGTGAAAATCAATGGTGGTTGGAAAATGGCCTCGAATCTCAATTAGAAACCGATTTGCCTAATTTAAATGACAATTCAAATATAGAAATATCTAATAATAATTATTATGCGTCGACAAAGGAATCAGATTCAATCGATTGGTGGAAAGAAGATAAAAAAAATACAGATGCCAGAAGTACAAGTATTTCAACTGATTGGTCGCGGGATGTCCCGGAATCATTTGACCAACTTAGAAATACTGCAACAGATGGTCCTATAAAAACCATGACCGGTGTTAGAAAAATGGATTCATTTGATAGCCCATCTTGGTTAGCAAGTGAAGAATCAGAATCTCAAAGTAATGAGCCCAAACAAACTAGTAGTGGTGATGCAGTTAGTTCAAGTTCGAAACAAATAGAAGAATTAGCTGATAGTAGTCCTGATTGGTGGGGAGAAAAAAATCAAAGCGATGATTTCGTCAGAACCAAAAAAACTTCTCTTCGAATAAAGAAAATTGAGAATGTCGTGAACGAAATTGCAGAAATACCTGTCAATAAAATTCAAAAAGAACCAAATTTACAAGACGAGTTGGACCAGTTAATGTTATTTATTGGAGGTTGTCGAAATATTGATGATCTACTAGGAAACGAAGAACCTCCACCTGCAGCACCGACAACACCACCAGATACCGATTCAGGTAATATTATTTCACATCTTGTCATATCCATATAGAAAAAATTATATTGTGTTAACCATATTTTAGACGATTGTGTGGAAGTCAGACCTGACCAAGTTCATATTCACGACAGTACAGCCCAGATGTCAACCATACAAAAGAAACTTACTACGGTAAGTGTATATTTTTTCTACTTAATTATTTACACCACCATATTCGTACAATTATACATACGCTCGTAGGTATATATCTAATAGTTATATGTAATTATAACATAGGATTAATGTGGAGTTTAGTTAATTGATTATTAATCAAGTTGCCAATAATTATTAATTAGGTGAGATTTTATATTGTTTTATATAACGTAAATGATTAAACATTATTTTATTGTTAGTTAAATAAAACTTGTAAAACTGTTTTGTTTTTTAGCATAAGGGATACAAATTGTTATTGTTTCCAATTAAATTTAAACTTTTTTTACAAGATTTAATTTAGTATATTTTAGGACAACTTGAATAGGTTGGAACGGTTTTGAGTTAGATAAACATGAGAAAAAAAATGATAGCTTAAAAAATATACTATCATTTAATTTTGTTTATTATAGATTAAAATATATAAATTAACAAATCGTTTAAACATTACAGTATGTTATTACTTATTATAGGCATATTAAATTTCTCAACTCATGTCCTTAAATGTGCTTGAATTAAGTAATAACTAATAGTTATATTATTATGTATTATTAGATGTATTTATAATACTACTAGAGTTAAACTATTTTGTTACTATTTTATTTTGTATTTGGGTATGACATTTTAAATTTAAAAAATTAAAATGTTATATTTCTTAAATATTTAAAAGACATTTATTTATGATAATATTTTTAGTCTTAAAACGTAATGTTTTTACAATATTAACTGTCAATATTCACAACTAATATATTTTCACTCTTTAAATGAACTATTTTAACCAAATATATCAACACTTTGTGAAAAATATTTTAATTTTAATACAATTATTTTAATATTCCATTAATTATTCGTTTGAAATATTGATAACATTTTTAATTTTAGACTAAAATATTAAGAGTTTAAGCCGAAGCCAGAAGACTTAATCATAGTAATTAGTAGGTAAATGTTTTTCTTAGTTGTAGATGTGATGTAAATATATTTTAAGACATAACATGTTGTTTAACTTTAAATTATGATAAAATGAATTAATTTTTCAATGATATTATTATTATTATTATTATTATTTATTTATATAACATTCATAGTTTCATATATTATCTAAAATTTTAATTTAACGATACTCACACTTGATTAATTATTGCTACGTACAAATAATATCCATGGTAAATTTTTAATCCAAAGTTGTATCATTTTTAAGTACTTAAAATGTGAATTATGTCTAGCAATTTAGTCAATGCTGAGTTCCCTCAAGGTCATTTTTCAAATGTGACATAGTTTATTATCTTTTTCAGATTTAAAATAATAATATAATACTGTCTACTGCCTAGGGACACTACATTACTATAATTTACAACTTACAAAGTTAGGTGATCACCATACAATATTATTTTTTATATCTTATACGTAGGTAGTTTGTATTGAAAATGTTCATAGTGTCGAAGTGGAAATCTCTTTTCATAAAAGCTTCAATATAGGAACAAACGTGAAACAAAACAAATTAAAAAAAAACTTAGCTTTTTTCGGGTAAATTGATAAATAATACATTTATATAAAATTGTGTTTATTCTCATCTATAATATTGTGGTTGAAACTATTCTTTTTGTTTAATTACGCCACATGCCCACATAATAAAATAATTTTAAATAAAAGTAAACAAATAAATATTTTTTGTTTTAATGATTTATAGTTGACGTATGTGTAATATTGCCTATATCTCACAGCTAGTGACTATAGTAATGTAAAAAAAATAATTAACTCTTTTTAACTGAGTTTCATTAATAATTTTCTATACATTAAATTATAACTTTAAGAGTTTATTAATTTTTAATAGTTTGTTTATTAAGTATCAATTATTAATAACTTAATGTTCTTAACGTCGACTTAACTTAATTATCTCGACTGATTTTGTTCGTTCACTTGCTAAGATTTGCTTATAGTTACATTATACATACGTAGGTACCTATTGTGTATTGTTAACATATTTTTTTTGGAAAACAAAACACTAAAGTTGTCTATAAATCTACTAATATGCTTTGGTCTATACAACTAATAACTATACTTTACTACCTAGGTAGATTTTTAATTTTATTATAATTTTACTTATAATTTAATTTCATCTAACTCACTTATAGTGATTTTTATTTTAACAATTTCAAACAACACATGGACAGACTTATAATAGGTATAATATACAATTAATACCCGAAGGTCGCCTAGGCTGTGGTATAAATTCAGCAACCACTGGCTATATTGGGTAATTTATTTATAAGAAAGATGACGAGGGTGCTTAAAAAATCAACCCATACGTAAAAATTTACATAAAATGTATTTTTATCGGAATCTTGAAAGTGAACGTTTAAAAATATATAAATATTTCATATATGCTCAGTATTATTGTATTATATTGTTCTGGAGTTTAATTTGGCATACGTCAATTTTATCAGTGATATCAGTACATTATTATTGTTATTAATCGTTTACACCTGCAGTTGGCAGCTGCCGCCAGGTATACTTGTATTTTAATAGTATTGTATAATATATTATTGTACTATGGTAATATTATATATTAAACTAAAAAATACTCGAGAGTGATCACGGATAATACACATATTTTATCGTTGATTATTCAATTGTTATAATAATTTATATTTGTTATAAAAACATAATAATCATATTGTCAACTAAAGTAAAACGATTATTATTTATGTATTATAGATCCAATAACCACATTGCCCGATATCAGGGTCTATTCTAAGGATTTTTGCACTACCAAATACCTACATATTTTAACTATATATTTTATATTTTAACTTTTTTTATTCATTTTTTTATTTTGGTAAATTGATTGGTAAGTGTTGATAAACAGTTTTTAAAAATTAAAGAGTCCCCTTGGGCCATTTAAACAAAATACCAAAAATAATAAAAATCAGTTATTTTTAATGTTTTAATTTATTTTAGGTACCTATATAATATATACCTAATTTTAAACTTGATCTGTGACAGCAGTATGACTTAATATTTTTATAACCAGAAAATTTCATGTTTTCTTAAAAGTATGTTTACCTTTACTTACACAGGGCACTCATGACCTCTCCACAAAAGTCAACATATTATATGATGTATATTATAATAAGAAAATCCGAAATACTATTAGATTAACAGCGGAGCAATTTGATTTTACAATGATGCTTTTTTTTGTCTATAAACACTTTTTATAGTTAGTATAAAAATGCTTCGATTTTCGTCTATACTAGTAGTTAACCGTGTTTTTTATACTCGTAATCTTTTTTGGTAATTAAAGTGAATCTACTTAGTATACTTTATAGGATTATTGAATTTTTTACTGCTCGATTCATAGTGGTTTTCAAAAGCGTCAGAAAAAGAAAAAAATTAATGAAAATCTGTAATTTTTACGTAAAACCAGGCGACATAGGTATACGATTCAAATAACTATTTTTCTTCAAACGATTTTTGATATTTTGTTGTAATTCAAAGATGAATAACTGAAGATGCTTAAAATTTTCTTATCATTTTTTATATACATAATAGTATAATTTTAAAAATATTTTACTTTTTTTTAGCTAGGTACCTACTTATAGACGTTTGACATTTTTGAATTTTTTCTCCTATATAGTTCATATTGAAAACAATAATTATAAAAAGTATTCATAGTACATATGCAGATTTTCTTTTTGTAGACGTTTGAAGTTTGGATTTGGATACAATTATATTTTCAAACAAAGAATAACGATCAGTGTTGAGCCGAAATAAATATAATTTTATCTAGATAAAGATAAAGATAACTTAATTATTTATTTATTTAGATAAAGATGAAAAATTTTTTTTTTTATCTAGATAAATTATCGGATAATTTTTTTTCATATTGGTTTATGGAACTCTCTGTAAGCTCGTAGAAATATAGAATAACTTAATAGTATGTTATCAAAAATGTCAATAGTTATTAGTAAAAATGTGGGTAAGTGGATGTCGCTCTGCTGTACATTAGGTTACAAGTGGGTCACTGTAATGGATGGTGTTAAATTTGAATTCAATGATATAATATCATCGTATAAGAAAAACGATTCTGAGCGAAAACGGTCAGTCAGCCTATGATATTACCAAGTATATTCGATGATATTACTCTGAATAAAGTAATTTATATATAACCTATTTACGTGGAGCCTTGTTTTTAAATTCTTAACTACAAATAAATTATTAAACTTTAAATTTGATAAATGTTGTCAAAATTTAAACTTTAAATGCTTATAAATAAAAACTGTGAATAAGGATTTTTAATTTTTTTCATCTGCCTTTGAAACAATAACCTAGGAGCCTTCTATTAAATTTTCAAGCTTTTTTACTCAACAGATAAAATTGTATTGTTATTTATAGAAAAAAAAAACTAAAAAAATTGAAAACTGACAATGTCCGTAAACAGCTCAAAAAGAGTCAAAATATTTTCAAAATTTTATGGTGTATAGAAAATGCTAATATAAACATTCAGTGAAATTTTCAAGTATCTACAGTCATTCGTTTTTTAATTACAATAAAATAAGAAAATTGTTACATGAGAAATTGAGTGAATATCAAATGTTGTAAAAATATAAATTTCAGACGCTCATAAAAATTTAATTTAAGTTTCTTGTAGACATTTTTTTTTTTGATAAAGGTAGACAAACTTATGAGTAATCTTATATTATAAATCTTAGATTTAAAAAGAAAAATTTTTATGAATTCTCAACTCAAAATAATTTGCTAATTTTCGTGATTTTTCCGTATTTTGTCAAAATTTGAACTTTAAATGCTTATAAATAAAAACTGTGACTAAGGATTTTTAATTTTTTTCATCTGCCTTTGAAACAATAACCTTCTATTAAATTTTCAAGCTTTTTTACTCAACAGATAAAATTTTATTGATATTTATAGAAAAAAAAACTAATAAAAATGGTAATTAACAATGTCCGTAAACAGCTCAAAATAAGTCAAAATATTGAGAAAATGTTATGGTGTATAGAATATGCTAATATAAACATTCAGTCATTAGTCAAAATTTCATGTCCTACGGTTATTTGTTTTAGAGTTACACCAAAAACCAAAATCGATTTTCTCGAAAACAGATTTTGCGTAAAAAATCCCGTTTTTCCTTAATTTTTATTTTGTTTTTCACGTCGCGTTTGAAAACTACTGGGAAATTTATACTTTTGACCCCCCCTCCCCCTCCAAAAAAAAAAGTTCTAACTAGATTCACTTTCCTATCAGAAAAGTTACTGTTGAAGAAAATCCAAGCACTTTTACTGTCCTAAAAGGTGATGACAGACACAAAAAAAAATAAAAAAAAAAAAAAACACACATCATTATAAAATCAAGACATTCATCGCTTCGCTCAGAATCTAAAATCACCTACTTAATAAGTTACTTAATTGCCTACCTATAAATTATAATAAATAAAAGCCGTTTAATAAATTAAATTATCTGGATAAATTCATCTAGATAACGGTGATTTTTATCTTAGATAACTGTGTAAATTAATAATCTATATTTATCTAGATAAGATAAAAGATAAAAGAATATTTATCTAGACAAACTAACACTGATAACGATGCTAGTTATTTTGTTGTAATTAAAAAACATTATTCGTATCGGCTGACGGACGGTCTCCGCTCAGAGTCGTTTCTCGTATAGAATAGTATGTCATTGAATTCAAATTGAATCATCTTTTACAGTAACCCACTCGGCACTTTCTGTACAGCTGAGCGGTACCCATTAATAATAATAAAAAAATACTATTTTATTATTATTTAAAAAAATTTAAATCATTGTGTAAACCTGCAAGTAATTTGTACTGCACGTGAAACATTGGCGGAAATGCACTCGTCAGTTTTATAACGTCACATATATTTACATGCGATATTTAAAATTAGTTTTTTGTCCTTGGTATACAATATTATGATAAACTCAATTTGAACTTCATATTTTAACTTAATTAAAAATACAGTGTTGTAATTATTTTTAAAAAGATGATTTTTATTTAGTAAATTAGGTAAATGGTTTTATTGAAAAAATTGTTGCCGTGTCTACAACGCATAAGCATATGTTCTCAAATAAGTGCCTTATCACATTGTAGTATTGAGAGGATGTCAGCGCACTATTTGTTTTCTCTTACTGACTCATACGCAACATAGACAAAACGCAAAAAAGGTAGAAAATAATATTTTTGAGGAAATTACATATCAATTTGTCTAAATATTGTTTCAAAACAATTTAAACATCATTTATAAATTTACAAAATGTTTTTGTTTTTTATCGAAAGTCAAATACAAAGTCAAATAATAATAAAATATAAAATCGATATGTTATTCCCTCTAAAATATTATTCTCTATATTTTTTGTAATGGGTGATTTTACTCTAAGATTACTTAAAAACATAGAAAATATGATTCTGCGTAAATGCGTCTTGTCTATGTTGCGCGTGGGTCAGAGAGAGAAGTGCGCTGACATCCTTTTAAAACCCTGCTCGATATTCCATCACATTGCACGTAACATATTAATATATAGATTATATAATATTATGAATTATATTGTACCTATACATGTTAATTTTATTATAACGCGCGTGTGGCATTACGGGAAAATAGTAATTGCCTTGACATTAGAATCCTCGGATGTAATTGCCCCGAAAATAAAATAACCATCCGACGTTGATAATAATAATATTTAAATGCAATCGGTTCTGTGGTATGTTTACGCCACTCTCGTTCGAGACACAGTTAGATTTCCTATATAGACGCGACGCGCGCGCGTACAATAATAATACTTTCACTTAATTCGTTTTCGAGATCTATATTATGTTATCGTCGCCGTGTATAGGTATGAGGTATCTATAATATTATGCATGACTTATATACATATTATGTGCATACAATAATATTGTGTTTCATCCGTACCTATTATACGTATACTGCGGTATAGGTATACAATCGGTACACCCAAGACCGCTGTTGTACAGTTGCGTGGCGTATAGTCGACGATGTGAGCAAATATAGGTAGGTAGAGGTATCCTTCATCGACCGCGGTATCTTATATATCGATGCACCGAAAATTAGGCATGATATTATATTATTGTATTTATGTAGGTACCACGCGAATTCATAGAAAATTCGTTTCGTCAACCCGATGACGCGTTGTTGGTATTGCGAGTACAATATTATTATCGAGCCAACAATAACAATATGAATACCGCGGCACACCGATTATTACAAATTTGGTGAAATTACTAAATGAGCTACAAAATATAATGATAGTGTAGGTACGTCTTGGTCTCCACACTCCAGCTAGTCTTCTTCAATTAAAAACAGAAATGTCTATTATTACTGCATAGTATAGTCTCGGTAATTTGATACGCTTAAACTGCCGTGTAGGTATATTATCAGATAATCGGAGAATTTTTGAAAATGTTTATAATTACCTATGTATGTAATTTAATTTAATAGAAAACAAATTCTGTATGTTTAATATTATTATCAAATGTTTTGCGTAACATTTCAGAACAGTTTAATCTTTGTATATCATGTTATCTTTTTAGTTCGTATATTTTGTAATGATCTACATGGAAAATCGACCCGAAAATTGAAACATTCTTAACAGTGATTTTTATACATTGAGGATTTCTATTTGGACATATTTTATGTCTTTATTTTTTTCATTCGTATTGGGCATTTTGACAATGGATATTTTTTTTTAGTAACACCAAACTTTATTGTTTATTATATTTTTATAGTAACTTAAAATAAAACAAACGCTTTATCGTAACAAAAACTTTGGGGTGCAGCGAGGGAGAAGTCACTGTCAGCCGAGTGATTTGGCGAGAAGAACGCGCGCGCGCAGTATTCTCCCACGGAGGGACGAGTACCCTAGGACTCTTTAGGGTATAACAATATAATATTATATCCTCTATTATATTATATGTATAGTAAATATATTTCCTGCGACCATTGTTAATATTGCGAGTAGGGTCGTTGTTATTATCAGCTGATATCGGATCGCGTGGTGACGGGGGTGGGTGGGGGGAACTACTACTACACGATCCTCCGCCTATCTGTCCGAACAGTGGCGGAGGTGGTGGTGGCGGTGGCGGTGGCGGCGTCCTCCGCAAACGCCAAACAGTCAGTCAGTCCGTGTCCGTCTCGTACGACCGATCTCGACGTGCATGCCGCACAGCCCCGTCTGTCGTATACGATCGCAATAATAACGATACCTAATACCTATACATAAATCGTGCGGTATCAATCCCGTCCAAGATCGGCCAAAATAATATAATATTATCATCGTCGTTGAATAATATTATTGTGAATTCGTTGCGGTTTTCGTGCGCGAGCAAAACATTATGTCTGCGCGCGTCTGTCCGAAAACCGTCGTGGGCATTCGCGTCGTCGCGCGGGTGTAGTTATACCATCGGTGAGCAGCGATAATTTGTCGGCCGCGATCGGTCGTTTTGACTCAGACGCCGTCGTTTTAAGCCCGCCATGACGTCGCTCGCGTGTCGCGTACAGTACGTGGACGACACCGACCCGTTCGAGTACTCGGCCAACGTGCCGGAGCCGCAGCGGGCGCCGCCGGTACATTCGTTCAGCCTCACGTTACCACTGATCAACCAGATCGCCGGCGTGTACCGGGTCCTCCGGGCCCCGCACCGAGTAAGTCCTCTGCCAATGTCGTTGAGCTCTCCCGCACCGTGGCGTACATAACTTTAGTACTTACTTATACAACCTAACCTAACCTTTATACAAATCGCGACGCGTAAATCTATATACGCTTGAACGCTATTAAGTTTTGAATACAATAATAGAGGTACGGGTACCTATTCAAAAATACGATTGCAAACATATATTATAATATCCGCAACGCGCAGGCGCCAGCTAGGAAATAGCGTAAGGAGAGTGTTGTGCTGTAAAATAAACGGCCTCACAAAAATTTAGAAAACTGACCCTTCTTTTTATTCAATCTAGACCCTGTATAACTTCCAAAATGCACATGGCTCTTCGATGAAGGGTTTTAGTCCATTGAAGTGAGTGGGGGGGGGGGGGGATACCGTACATCGTGTCAACGGCTGTCCCGTTCAATTGATTATAACATATTATGTATACCTTAATGCCTACATACTATGTAGACACCTATAGATAAAAATATCATGTGACATCACTTTTTATTAAAAGCGAGTTTGTGGGTGTGCAATTACATTCTGCAATCAGCAACTATCTAGGTACTGAGTGCGGAGTGATTAAAGTCTTTAATAAATCAATGTTTTTATTCTCCTGCCGAAAAAGGAAGACAATGTGTTTTGGTGCTTATATATTACTATATTTATGGTAGCTAGGTACTCATATCTATACTTCATTTCGGAGACTTTATTTCGAAAAATACGCATTTTTTTTATTATCCGATGGGTGGTTATTTGTCTATATTGGTACGGCGTGATGTAGACAAAATAATCGCACGTGTCTGCAGCATATACAAGTATTAGATGTCCGTGAGATATAGTACCTATACGTATATATCATATATATTCGGTGGAATCCGTGTAAAGATGGTTCCTTGGGCAAAACGCGAGCTGAATATGAATAGGGGAGAAAAAAAAATCACAGTGTTTACATAGGACCACGGTGACGATACCCTGTGACGACGGCCACAGCGTGGATACGTTGAACCCGGTGGCGTTATTCGATAGGTATATATGACTCCGGCGGGCGAAGTGTCACCGAATAATAATATCTCCCGAACGCGTACAATACATTATCATTATTATTACGTTATACGTACCTCTGTTACGATATTACGTATGTATAGAATGCATCATGTGTGTAATAATAATAATAATGACAATAACAATAATGGATGCCAGTGGCCGACCTTGAAAACGGATGCTCTCGAATTCGCGGTGTGGTATACTTATTGTATAACGCACTACGAGCGCATTGATATTATTAACAATATTCAATCGGCCCGTTGTGTTTCATTGATCCGAACCCGAATCTGGTCCGATTGCATCTGCTATAAATATAATAAACGTATAACCATTATTGTTATATTCCGTGGTATAGCATTAGTGAGCGAGGGAGGGATAGAAACGGATTTCGAAACGAGATCGAACGATTTTTACAATGTGCGGATAGAGTGATATCATTATATGATTTTGGTTGTTATTATTATATGTTTTTTTGAAACCCTTCGACGTGCAAATACTATACAAATCACGGCAATTTTTTCGCATGAGTTTATATTAATGCATGCGAATCGACAAAGTCGTGCGGATAAATGACCCGGACTCACTTTCTTTGGTGGCCGCACGAAAACAACCGCGCCATGGTATTATTATTATTATACCATATTATATTATATTATATAGGCGCATTCGTTTGTTTGAAGGCGACCGGTATCCACAAAACATAAAACGAATATCATAATAATATAGGCGTCTAATATTGTCGCACCCGAATAGCCCGAGTATAGGTCGGCTTTTCGTGTTCACACCAAAAAAAGTAAAAATAAAAACCACTTTCTTAATTCCAATAAAATATTATGATGCCTATTATATACCATATACATGCATTTTTTAACACTAAAAACATAAAAGACCGTATGTGCCATCGTTTAATGCGTGCGTGCGCGCACACGAGTGTGTAAAGAATTGTCAATTAGTTTCTAAGATGTAATCGAAAACGACCATTATACAAATAAAAATGTAAATCTATCAATTTTTATTGCAATTTACTTTCATGGCCACACCTATCGTAGGTTATAAAATATCCATTTGTTTCCGGCAGTATATAATATAGAAAACGACATTTTCGACAAAACAGACCATAATCCAGAGTTAGGTATTATCTAATCCTTTTTTATGTCGATTGTGGAAGATAATAATACGGTGATACAATAGGTGAACTTTAATTATTGTTATTATATATTTTTCATCTTATAATGATTTCTTCATATTTTATTGCTGTTAGATATTCATCTTGATACTGTTACTTTCATAATATTATAACATAACATGTCCGTTTTTCTATCATAATTTCTTTGTTTTGGGAATCAGAAATCTTAATTTACCGAAACGGTTGTTATCATTTATTTATATAGTTAAAAACCGTTAATCAGTAGTATTTAATTGTATAAGAACCTATTCATAGTTTAAGAGATTATTACAATATAATTTTAATAGGTTAGGTACCTACTTTAATATTTACATTATTATTAAAATTAGCAATATTAAAGTTGTATTATATAATGGAACATTAAATATAAATATATTGAAAATATTGATATTAAAATGTATTAGGTACATAGGTACCTACTATTATAACTTTATAATATAAAATAACTATTGAAATATTTAATTGCAATTAAAAATAAAGAATGATAGTTAAAACATATTAAGTTTCCTTTATTCTAATTGCATGAGAACTTGTGGTAGTCCCTACATAATTAAATAACATTGCTGTTAAAAATATACACATTCATTTATTTAACTTTTTCTTTGAAATTGGATTGCTTATAATCTGCTCTTATGTAATCAGTAATTTAGTAATTGTATACAGTTAATTATAAACTCGAAGAAATCACAAAAGTGTAAGTTGTTAAGGTTATCAGAAATTTGCATTTAAAATGTGTAAATCCTATTTTAGTAGAAAAATACATTATTATTTATATTTTATGAACATACTTAATATTCATAATTCGTATATTCGATTGAGTGAATGTTGAGTACTCATATTATGTTATGACAATTTTTAACTTTATTCTATACAAATGACGTATTTTGTTTTGTTGTAAATAATAATATGGTAAAAGGGTGAAAGTTAAGTAGTAGGTGCGTTCCAATAGTTTGTTTGAAAACTTGCAATACCATTATTCTAAATTTATCGAGTTTTAACCTATATATACATAATATACCCTAGAAAATGTTGGCTTTCGAACAATATTGTCAAATCGTATGGGATTATTCGGTTTACGAATCTTTTTTGGTTTGCGTAATTGCCAAAAAAATAAACAAATAATAATAATAATGATATATGTACAAATTATACGATTTGTGTGAAAGCAAAATTTGCTAAAAACTAACTGCGTTGATACGAATAATAAATAACTAATCTGTCACACGCGTTTTCTTTTTAATAGTAAAAAAATATAAATCCGATAAGCTATGATCAAAAGTTGCGTACTCCCGTTAGATATGTTTATTATAATAGTAGGTAGTTATGTTTTCATCGTGGTGTGACTAATCACGTTCGATTATAATAACATATTACTATAATAATAATACATACTATATAGCACAAAATTACAATATCGGCTCGTTGGTCGTTGTTTTATGATTTTAAAAGAAAAACACGTGCGTCTAACGCGATATATTTTTTTTAACACTATTTTCAGTATATTAATTTTTTTGTGTCCACCTACATACTTTTTTATAGTAAAAGAATGCTTCGATTTTCAACTTTGAGGGTGATTTCTAGTAGAAAATTGGATCTAGTTAGTACTTAAATACCAAGTACTTTTCAAAATGACCAGGAAAAAACAAAAAAAAAAACTAAGGAAAAACAGAATTTTTTACGCACAGTATTCTACAAAATCTATTATATTTTTCGGTGTTTGGTACTCAAAATCGAATAACTTTAGATACTTGAAAACTCAACCGAATGTTGAGCCAAAAAACCTTGAATATTTAATTCAAAGTTTCTCTTAAATTGTTCGTATACTAATTAAAAAATATCAAAAATATGATGTAGCAATATTTTTTTATAACTTTTTAAAGTTAGATTTTTAATGTTTTCATTTTATAGTTAAAAATACAAATAAACATTTTATATTCATACCTATGAGATTTGAAAATGTAATACATACAACCTATACAAGGTTCCTCATAAGTTGTTATAGCTGGAATTAAAAAAAAGAGTAATCACGCAAATATTTTTAAGAGCGTCTGAAGTTTAAATTTTTATGAAATTTTGGTACTCCCGCGTAAAATAACAATTTCTCATGAAACGATTTTATTATACTATCTGGATACTTGTAGAGTTGGTACCTAATTTAGATATTTACACCAAATGTTTGTAGTACCATTTCTTACACATAGTATAATTTTATAATAACTCCTTTTCAGCTATTAGAGGACATTCTAAATTTACATTTTTTTTTAGTTTTTAATCAAAAAATCTAGTGCTTGATAAAATACTTTTCTCTTGGTCAAAAATATGAAAATCGAATACAAGGTTTCTTGTAAATATTTATCATAGCTATTTAAAAATATTAAAGATACATAGACATAATTAGGTTTTAAGCAATCGAAGTTAACATTTTAACATAATCTGTCAAAATAACGAACATTTAAAAACTATTTTGTATTCAAAAATATATTAAAATTATCAATTTTTATAGCTAAGACTTGAAAATCTAGTACAAGATTTCTCATAAGAAGTTCATACTGGAACCAAAAAATCTAAATATATTATAGACACAACTTTTTTATAGATATTTTAACGAAGGGTAACGGTTTTAGTTTATTTAGATGTAATTTAAAATTATTTTTCGTCGACACTTAAAACTTTTAACTTATATTACCATATTTTGTACACACAATTACATTTTTAAATGCAATGTTTTCGGCCTAAACTAGTTCAGCCTAGGTACTGTATTGTTAATAGTAAAATAAATTATTTTAACAGTAATAAATTATAGGCCGAGAATCGTTGTTCGCATGCAATGATTTATCATTGAATTATAATTTAACACAAACATTACAGTGATTTACTCGATGACGAGGTACGCTCAAAACCTATTGTACAGCAGAGCTGTTAACTACTTCCCACCTATTTTAATATTTAATTTGCACGGATCGAACCGTCGTGTCGCGTCGAGTTAGATATTATAATGATTATTGGTCGAAATTATCGAGGTTAAACTTTTTTTGCCATAACAAAATTTTATAGTAAAATTTATTCGACTGGCGTAGAATTTTTTTCAACGCTATTATACTTATATTATTACACGTATTTACTGTTTATAATGAAAAACCGACGTAGAGGGGAAAATCTCTATACATTGAATTATAATAATAATGTACCTATTAGATAGGACCTTATACTTATTTCGTATTTCATATGTGTACCAATCATCAAGTATATCAGTCACCAATCGCTTTTATTCATACAATTTATCTATTTTTTTCCTTGTATTCTTTAGAAAACGCGTCACCATCATCTGTTAAACATAAAAATGTCATTTAAAACGCATATAAATCGTACCAATATGTTTACGACATCAGTTGTTTTTGTCTAGTTTCTCTGTTTATCATTTTTAGTAGTTTACGCGTAAAATGCACAATAATAACGCAACGTCGGTCCAAAGTTATATTCTACGTATATAATAATTTATAACAAACATGATGTGACACGTGTAGTATGGTCTTCAAAGTCTAAATGATGTAAGCATATTTATACTTGGTGTGAAATAAAACACTTATCTATGAAGAAGATGGAAAAATACTTATTTGTCTTGTTTAATATATTTTTCAAATTTGTACATCAAAAGAAATTATACGAATAATATTCATTACACATTAATGTATTAGGTAGGTATTGTATTATAAAGACTATACAACTACAACATTGTTGAACTAAATAAGTAGGTACCCGGTTATAGGTTAAAAATATAATACATTACTCTTATTCTTAATTATTTTATCACATTTGACCTAATTATTTTAAATTATTATTCATAATTATTTCTTTGCGAAACCGTGACACACCTTGGAGGTAATAACAATATCGGTTGCGAATCATGGTGTGGACATTTTCATTTAGTAATAAATTATCAATTACACTTTCAAAACTTTAATAAAATATTTATTACTTAAGATACGTGTAAATTTCCAACACTTAATTACTTGTTCACAGTTTGCCGAATCACAGAAAACTCGTATTTTTAAAATAATCCCCATATCTATAAACGAAATGTGTGCATACGGCTATTTACTTGTACATTTATAATTCATATATCATACACGAGTAACATAAAAGAGATTTGTGGAGAAAATCTTTTTATTTTGAGTTATATTTATAATATACCAGCTACATGCAGGCGCTCGATAGTTGATTTTACTATTTAATTGTAAGTACTTAATGTATTATATATGTAATAATATATACAAAGGTTAATTGTTAGAAATCGTGTTCGTTAGATCGCTGTTGCTCTCGTTTATTCCTCCGCATATTTAGTTAACAAATGTGCATATTTTATGACGTACCT
Source organism: Metopolophium dirhodum (assembly GCF_019925205.1). Taxonomy (NCBI): domain Eukaryota; kingdom Metazoa; phylum Arthropoda; class Insecta; order Hemiptera; family Aphididae; genus Metopolophium; species Metopolophium dirhodum. The sequence goes on along the minus strand of NC_083566.1, from coordinate 633,484 downwards.
ATCCAACAGAAATTTGGATTCGACTAATTTATACGTAAATTTTCTTCGAGTTTAAATTAAATTTTCATACACACACACACACATACGCGCGCGGGATAATCGAATGATTAAAATGTTTATTGCACGTATAGGTACCACAATGTTTGATAGATTAGGATAAACCCGTTCACAAGGTTATGACTTTCCCGTACCTATCTCTGTATATTTTACGTGCAGGAGGCAGGTAGATATTATTATTACATATATTATGTGTATACGTATAACCGTATCGTTATTACTATACTACTACTATTAGGTATTATTATTATAAAAACGTAATCTTCAATTAGGATGGGAGTTTTTTTTTTTTAGAATAAACGCGTTTTAAATTCCTGTAATGGGTTACAAACAAAAATTAAAAATCATGTCCAAAAATTCAAAAACGTACAATATAATAATATCTAAATATCATTATAATATTTTGGGAAGTAATCAATCGTCGCAGCAGCTATAAAATAATAGTGAATGCTCATAGTCCTGCAGCGTACTCCGTATACTCGAAAAAAATGTTTATATCGATATACGTATTAATACTAAAGCACAACAATAATATTATAGAAAATTCTGCCAATCTAAAAACACACGCGTTTACAAAACCTACAGTACCCTCCCCCACAGTTAAAAACCACCCAATGGCCCGAGTTGCCGCGGATTAATTAATAAATAAAAAAAAAAATAATACATAATAATACGCATTACAATATTTTTAATAAAGTACATCCACTACAGCTTATATCTAACGAACCGATACAACTAGATCGTTGTCGACACCTGCGCGTGGATCTCGGAGGCTCATCGCCGTCATTGTTGTCGACAATAAATTTACATAATGGTGGAAAAAAGCGCGTTTCCTTTCGGTTCGTGACTATTGCTGTGCTCGCCGTCACAAGTCGTCAGTGTCGTTTCATTTGTAACAAAATAACGTACCTATTTTCGTTGTTGTTGTTATTATTATTATAATAATTATAATAATAATATTATATTATAATACCGGCAGGACGCTGCTTTAGAACACTCCTAGATCCGCCGCCGCCGCCGCCGTTTCCATCAATGCGTGTACGTAAACACAAAGAGTGAGAGAGTGCGAGTGTGAAGCATGCGACGAGTGCACCAGGGGTGACCAACGTGCGGTGAGCAAACGCAATCCACAGAGGCACAAACAGAAGCACGTGCACAGAAAACAAATTTTTACGGGGTCGGGGAATAAGACGTTATAAATTATAATCAATATAAATTACAAAATAAAAGTTACAAAATATACCTATTTTATAAGAAGGGTTCGTAAGTTCGTGCAATGCTGTAATGCACTAAAAAACTGGCAAAATATGGATTGAAACATGCCTTAAAAAGATCAGAAAATATATACATATATGATTTCTATTATATGCACAAAAAATATGCAGATTGAAAAAAGGAAAAATCATAAGCAATTTTTTAAATAGCAAGAAGTATCCACTCATATTTTTAAAAGTTTTATTTCAAATCATTTTTGCGTTGTGACAATTTCCATACATTTTATACAGTGAAAAAATGATTGCATTTTTATAACATTTTGGTTTTTTCATAGTATTTCAATAACAAAATGCACGTTAATATTGATAGATTGAATATTAAAATTATAAATACCTAATATTATATGCCCTATAAAATAGAAAAACATATAAATATGCCAAATGGGCAAAATACCTCTAAATATGGAATGTAAAACTTCACATAAGTCCTTAGCAAGATAGATATGCAAGTGCATGAACTTATGAGCCCCGATTATAAATAAAACATTATTTTTTCTAGTAGATACCTATAACATTACAGTATGAGGGGTGGCCGGGGTCGAACCTTCAAAACTCCTATTAGTTCCCAGTGTATACATCTTGCCCGCAATATAATAATCGTGAAAAATGTCACAACGCCATCGCGGTGTTTATCCATAATTTAGTGTCAAATTAGCGCTCGTAATAAAATCCTAGCTGCACGGTTGTGTACAGTTAACACGAGATCGTTAGCTGTCCTTCGATTTTTTTCGAAAACAAAACATTTTTACATCGAGGCACTGCGCCACAGAAATAGGTATTGGTGGCACATTAGAGGCTCTTGTTACCAAATACATGACTAGTTTTATCGAAAACAGTAACGTTTTTTTTAAACGAAATCGACGGTGTATGTCGATGCACGCTATATGTATCGAGGTTGTCGTGGAAATATCGAAACTCAATCCCTCGATTCTAAACAACGATCAACAACAACAATAATATACATATATACCTGTATACGGATGTACGTAATACTTATACAGGGACACAGGGTGATTCTTTTATGTTGAACCGGGCAATTTCTCAGGAGTTATGGTGTGGAGGAATCTTGGGAAAACTTGACTAATCGATTTCAAGACGGCATAGATAGGCGCTATATCGTAAATTTTCCTATACGACTAAATATTGTTAGAAATGGTCAAAACGATTTTTTTAAAAATTCTTTGTATTTCTCGAGATATTGCTTGGCTCGCGATAAACAACGCGCCCATTGTAACAGTCGTCACGACAAACGTATTTTTTTCGTTTCGTTTTTGCACCGCGGCTCTCACTGCCGCGACGGAAAGTCTCTCCGCTCGTTGGCCACCCCTGCATCATCATATTATTATGTCGGTACACATAAGTTCGTCTACACACGACTTTGCACGCACAGTGCGATATACTACAACGATATTAATATAATATTTATACCGCAAACGGATTGCGAATATATATTTCTAGTGATTCGTATTTATCGTCCTGCAGGAAGTACGGGGATGAGCAACGAGCTCGTCCTCGAAATGTTATGCGTCTCGTATTCCCTGGCCCCCTCGGCCCTCTACCAATCGCCTCGTGCCGGCGGCATTGTGATATACCTACGGTGCGGGTGCACAAAAAGACGAAAATGTAAAAAAATTATCATAAAATACGATCCCGGGAATACATTATTGACTGTCGCCGTTGCTGATTTTGCCGTATGACCGGTGTATCGCATTTAACGACCCTGCCAGACGTGTCGGCATGCGTTACCTATAATACGCGTTTTAATAGGCAATATGGAAAAATAAAAAATTAATCTCGGCCTGCATAGCGTGTATATTATTGTATATATTGATATTATATTTAAAAACCCCTTTTTTGTTTTCATATCCGTCGCGTTCGAGATCATCGATGATATTATTATTATTATTATTATTACTGTTATTATCGTTACTGCTATTGCAGTCGGTGATTGAGCGATGTGCCGCGATAAAGTACCTACGGTGACATTTATATACCGTATTCAATCGTGCAGAAATTACTAATAAGACGATTTATTAAAACGTCTCGTTTAAAACGATTTTTAATTTTTTTTTTTTTTGAAATCATATATAATCTGAAAGCCATAAAATATGTGTTATATAATATAATCTATAGTTATAAAATATATATGTAACTCGTGTTGTATATCACGTTTGATTTGCTTTTCAAGATAATATAAAATACAAAACACGTTATAGATATTTTATGAACGTCAGCCAAGATGTCTTACATCAATTTTAAAATCATTGAAACTTGGTCGAAATAATGTTATTAAAACAATTTCACAAATTGCAATATGGAAGTTATCAGGTCGTGTAAGTACTTGTGTAGGGTCGATACTCGATAGCCAAATATGGTATAGATTATTCGCAAAATTAAATTTAAAAAAAAAAAAAACGGTTGTTTTAGAATAATTATTTATTGCATATAGGTACTTACTTACTTACTTACTTACTTACTTACTTACTTACTTACTCACTTACTTACTTACCTACATTTTGTTTCATCTTGTATTGTTGTTATACAAAATAGTAAATACAATAAAGACTTATGATAAAATAAATACGATAGGTGTAGTAGGTACCTGTTAATGCTCGTAGTTGACAATATTGTAATTTAAAGTCGGTCACTAATCAATAACTATAATAATATATGAGATGTTTAACATAATGCCACCGTAGCCGTAGTTGGCGTAGTCGGCATAGTAAAAAATAATGTATAAATAATTTAATATTCAAATCAAAAAATATTTTTTCTTTTTTATCTCACGACGAATTGGTCCGCGATGAATCTGATGGACCGCGATAATTGTTCGCGACGAATTGACCAGATACCGATAACTAACATTATTATTTTTTTTTATGTTATTAGGTAATATATTTTAGTAGGTACCGTACAGTGTGTAAAACGTTTTGTACAATAAGGAATAAATATAAAAATTATAGTGTTCAGTTAATTTTTTCTAAAATTCAAAATTGTATTAAGACGATAGAAAAATATATTTTTTTTTTAAATAAGGAAAACCCTATAATATTTTATTATAAACTCTAAAATTATGAAACATATTTTATATTTTATAATATACGTGTGTTATGAGTTTATGACTTACCTATAAATGTTATAAGTATTGAATGTGCTTCGATGTGCTTCATTTAGTGCTCTATATATTATTATACCAAGGGTTCTGCCCGATTGTGTCGAAACTTACATAGGAAAAAATATCATACCTTTACGACAAAGTTTATATTGTATTTGTTGTTTTACTCGTTTATGCTAATATTTTTACTACATTATCGTTAAATCAGTAATAAATTCAAAGATCATTGTTGCCTGTTGGCTGCATATCTCCAAAGTCTTAGTTAAGATAAGTAACTCAAAAAAATTTTTTTTTATAGTTTTCATTACTTCATTTCTACAGTTGGAATTAAAACTATACTTTCATCGTAACTACTATAACTACATACTAAAAAGTCATATATATAAGAGGTACCTACTCAGTACTCGACATCATGTAGGGGCTTAAATTGTGTGGTTTCATATGTACCTCTATTACTTTACACATATTTTAATGTTATAAAGTAGAGAATGTTTTTGTATTCATTCATTTTATAGACTACCTATATATAGTCATACGCTTGAATTTTGGGTTTTATAGTATTTTACACGTAGGTGTAATAATTGTGTTGTATAATATAATGAAATATAAACTATGTGGTGGTATGTGATGCCATATAAATGTAGTGTATAATTATATTTTTTTTTGTTTTAAAATTTTTGGTACATATTATTATTTAGAGTTTAGATTACATTTGTGTGGAGCATTCGGAACATTAAACTAGGTATCAATTATAATTTTTTAATAACAATATTTTACTGTTATTATAGGTACGCGGAAAAAAATTAAAATTTAATTATCATATTTTATTCTTATCTGCTTATTTTTGTGACTTAGGTATTTGCCAATATCATAACTTCAGTTTCAGTACGATTATGATTACGATATTAAAAATATATTACTTTCGTGTTATAATAAATTATAATAAGTATCAATTTAATTTAAATGTTTTAATGTATTAACTGTTATTGATGAATGATCTTTATAGGGTGTTTGAATAAAGTTGATTTGTGTAATACTCAATAGACAGTTCAAACCAGTTGTATTAAATATACGTTCATCCGTTCGTTATTTATTTTTATAAATATTGTGTAGTTATTCATGAATTTTTTTCAGAATTATTTTTTATTATGTTATTTTTATAACACTATATTATAATACTATTAAATTTACTTGTATGTACTTACACCATTTAATAAAAACAAATAACTTGTACAAATACCAATTTATTACAATATTGGATGATATTTAAATTTTAAATTAAATTGTAATTTATAAATCAAGTTTACTTAAATTATTGATTATTTCAGGTTATAAATGTTTTAAGCTTTTGGAGTAATAATACATGAATTTGCATCCCAAGAGTTAATGAAAGATTGTGTTTAGTCCACGTTTGGTCATTTGTGAATAAATAAAAACAGGTTTATTTCTTCGCTTTATTTTCGAACACATATTGTATAAACTACAAAGGTGGGATAGGTTTGATCGATTGTTGAAATTACCTACCTATATTATATTTTCTTCCATCAAATATACCATGGACGGGCGCGAGAGTAGAGATTCAACGAAAATAAATACAAAATTAAAATCATATAAAAAGATTGTTTTTTTGCCGATAGAATTTTCCAGTCGATTAAGTTTTTTCATCACAGTGGCACGAAAATACGTATATGCGCATGACAAAAATTGAGGTATTACTAATTTACCGGTGCGTCTAATGTGATTATTTTTAGACGTAAGCGTACACCGTGTGTAGGCGTGCATCTTAGTTGATATTACTCATAGTTATAAGGCTGACCCATTTTTACGCCAAAACTCTTTGCTATAATTCAATTTAATATATGTATATTTGAATATTTCCCCACTAGCATTACAATGAAAACACATTTTTTAAATTTATTTTTGAATTAATAAAAACGGAGACGATGAATTATTAATTTATCTCGGTTTAGCAAACTTTAAATTTATATCATTGGACAATATGAATAAGAATTTTGAAACTTTCAAATAAATAATAATATACAACATAATACGCTAATACAACGGTTCTGAAAAAACTGTAGGTAGGTACTTGTTCGATATCTCGCCGATTGACACAACTACATAACATACCTGACCTACCTATACAATATATCGATTTATTTTAAACAATATCATGAAATATTAAACATGCTATAATCGTATTAATTGACAAGTAATCCATTTACAAGACATCAGCACGTATCGCATTAACCATGTAATTTTTTTTATTTTAGTAAATGTTGAAAAGTAACTAATATAAATTATAATACACATAAATAGTTTCACGGACATGGGTGTAATTTAAAACTTACCGTGAATGTTATTTTTATGGTGCATTCATAATATATGTTGTTCGAGGTAAATATAAATTATAGTACCTAAGTACACCGAAGCCCTACGGCGAGAAACCTTTGAAGAGTTTTTAAGCACGTTCTATACAGGTTGTCCGGTTGTACGATATTTCCGACGATCGTAATTTCATAAATTATAATCAATAAAGAAATTTCGTTGTACGGCTATATCATCTTGGAATTGAACAATATGATGCATTGTCAATCGGCAAAAAAATGATTATTGATTAATAATAAAATGGTTTTAAACTTTTAAACAACTATAGTAATTTTGAATAGATCGAAATTGCACCGCAAATACGTTAAAAAGAGCATCAGAAGTAGTAATCACATGCTACAGTATTGTAACATGAGAATAATAGTAGTGTGAGTTTATAAATCATTGCATTATGCTGATCAAATTTATGAAAAATATTTAATCCGCAGCGTTTCGATTAGGTGCAAGTTCTGTAATTTTAATTTAAAATGCACGTATTGAAAGTCTAGGAGACTTAAATGTACATAAATAATCGTCCGTCGATATATAAAACGCAACTCTATAATATAATACACTGGTTAAAACTGGTCTCCCGCAGGTCTACGGCCTTCTCCCTCTCCCCCGCTTAACCCTACACAAAATACTCGTTCGAAAAACACCTCTTGCGCTGCCTGCTCCTCCGTCGAACAACGGCGGCCTTAAACAGCACCACGAGAGCGTCCAACACAATCTATCTCTCTCTATATATATATATATATATAATATACTCGGTCGAGTGCGAAAAAAAACACAATAATGATGAATAAAAACAACGGTTTTCTGCTTCCTATAATAATATAATATCGGTGGCGTTGCCGTTGAATTTTTTTTTTTGTTTTCAAACGGACGGTGGCGTAAAAGGAAACGGAAAAAACCGAATGACAACTGAAAATAATAATAATAACGAGCTGGCCGACCGGCGCGTAGTCATGTGGTGTGTCTGGCGTCTGCAGCAGTCAGAGTATATAAGCACCTCGACTTACGCCGGTTTTTTCCTAGGGACCGAAAGAGAGAAATCGCCATTATTGTTCCGAGTTGGGAGAATATAGTATAATATAGGTAGTATATTATGTATATAGTATATAAGTAGGCAGGTATAGGTTTGGTTTAGAGGAAATAATAATAATAATAATAACGCGACGATAAAAGTTGTGTAGTCCCGATTGTAGCGCACAACCGGTTTATGCGTCTTCTTTTTTTCCGAGTCGACAATCCAGCTGGTCATCTGTAGCACGCTCATACATGCGAGTGCGAGCACTTGTACGTACACACACACATACACACACGCAAGCGAATCCAGACTTTATACCCGACTTTTCAACCACCCGTTCAGTGTAACTTCTCCCACCCCGTCCGAAGTATATATTTACATAATATTATAATTCCTGTCGTTTCGCAACTATAGGTTTATTGAAAGAGGAAAAAAACTTAAAAACCTATACTATTATATTATACGATTACGTACATACAAAAATCTAAATTTTCACGGGTGACTCGTTTCCCAAGTTTACTTTTTAACTTCTACTTATTATTAAAAATATTAAATTACAAAATCTACACACACACACACACACATATGATAAATGACATATATGCTATATGTATATATTAGCGCGTGCAGTGTTTATTGTTAATATTATATGCAATTTTTTTTAAATTTGTAATAAAATAATATAATGTTTTATTTGGACCATTAAATAAAATTATGAGACTGTTTATTTAAACTATACATATAATAAAGTTTATTTATTTAAGAAATAGATTACAATAATTGATTTAAGATAAATATTCAAATTTAATTAACCTAACCTATTTTAGGTAAAACCATTATATTTTTTCCACCAATTGATGGATTTTTTTAAGGATTTAGGTTTACTTAATAATGTGTGTGTATATTATTATAATATTATATAGGTAGATTATTTTATTGATGAATTGTATTTTTCTATACATATAGTAGGTATCATACTATAATTTATTATGTTAGTGTAGTTTATTTTTCATAAGTATTGATAGTTATATTCTAATGAATTTTATAATTTTAGAGGGACAAAAGACATAATATAGGTATTATGAAAATATATTTGTTTCCAGAAAAAAATTGAAAAATGATTGTTAAACCCGGCGCGAATCACTTGATTTGTTATTATATTGTGAAATATAATTATCTATTATTTTCTTTTTTATAATAAAAAAAATGTTTTCCTGTAATTCAAACCAATTTCTGACTGTGGTGACCTTAGCATTTCCCCCCCCAATATATAATTTTTTTTATGTTAGTTGGGTACTTAGTTGTCATTAACGTTCGATAATAATTGTGTGTATAAGACGCAACGTTTAACTATACGATTATTTACCTCTATATACACTTGAAGAAAAAAATACGTTTGATGGACCGACGTGTATAAAAGAATCTTAACATTTTTTTTCTTTGCATTGATATACTTGCAGGGGATTTCTGATTTTAATCTGTTTCAGTCGAAGTCTGCAGAGTACCTATATCATGTCTACTCGAAACCCTATCTCATTTGTTTGGCTTAAAATTTCTTTTCATTGCTGCAAGTGTATATTATAATCATTATGTTTATTAATGTTGAGCCACGTTCCATTAATAATAACGAACTACGTGGGGTGACGATAGTCTAGTGTTTTCTTGTAGTTATAGTATATTATACTGTTGGAATAATACCAAAGAACATTACTTAAGAATATCCAATGGTTTGGTTTTGTTTACTAAATTAACTTACTGTATACAAGAGCCAATATAATAGTAGTAGTGCCATAGGTATATTTTTACAATTGCGAAAAGTGGATTAAACACAGCTACCTGCTATATACTATTCTTGGCTATACGTTTTAAATTTAATTAGTGCACTTTTTATGTCGGTTAAATCCAACAGTTAAAAATGTTTGGTTGTTTTAAATTTAAATATTATAATATGTAGGTACATGTACCTATAGTTATAATGTTGTGAATAATTGTACACGCGCAGAGCCTGTGCTCTGCAGCCTTACTCGTTTTTTAACGCAACAACGCGAACACAATATTTACGGATATTTAACGTACCGTATAATTTGCAGTGGTCAATTATTTATATTTTTATCAAGCCCGCTGTCGCCTGGTCGTAATAATATTTTCGTTTGAAGTTGAAATATAATTGTGCACATAATATAATATTTGTGATTCGATTGCTGCATTTACAGTGTAACCATCGACCACCACGAGTCGTACCATGCCATTCGAATGACCGCGAATATATTTTATATAGGCGTGCCGTATACAATACTGTTTGTGATATAATATATATTATTGTCCATTGAGTATTAACATAATATATTAATATAATATAATGTATTTTTTGTATTGATTTAAACGGGTTTTGTCACTGTTTTCGTGTTGTGGATTGATTAATTTTCGAGGTGTGATAAATAATAGACAATGAATATTCTACATAGTATCTAAAAGTTTCATAATATTTTGATCCTGCAGGATAGGTGCGTACATACTGTTAAAACAACTATATAAAGGTACATTTGCATAGGCGGAGATTTGATATTTTTCTTGGGGGTGGGGCTAGAATAATTCCACAAGAGTGACCCGAAGGTGTGTTTAAACTGTTAATATGTTTTGCCTATGTACTTCTCCCCTCATAAGTACACGAAAAATAATTCAAATTAAATAATAACAATTTTTACAATTATAATAATTTTAAACTCTGAATTTTATTTTAAAACTATGTATCTATTTTTAGATGCAAATGCATCAATAACATTTTCAATACCATTTTAAATATCTTTTTCTATGTACAAAATTTCTGAGTTGTTGAAGCGGTCTTGCAACATACAAGTGCGTAGCCATGTCCTTATCTTACGCATAGCTGAAAAACTTCTTTCACATGTAGCTGATGCAATAGGTAAAGACATGGAAGAAGCTTTATTGAAGAAGCTTGTATAAGCTAGGGAATACACTTTTCGTTAATACATTTTTCGTGGTTTCATATTCATAGTTATAGTTTCATTTTCCTTGGTTCCTAATTTGTAATAAACTGTTCTTCGCCACTATCATCTCTGATTGAATATATTTAGTTTTGACTTTTGATAAATTCAATAAACCCTAAAATCGGTTAATATAATAATATGTAATATCACTTAAACATGGTCGAAAAAATATAAACTTACTTGATAATGATCATTGAAAAACAAACTTCCTTCATAATTTAATTAAAAAAAATTATCAACAGATACACCCATTATAATATCACCGGCTAATATAAGGTTATAATACTATTATTTTATTAAAACACCTAGATATTTCGTAGGAAAGTATGGAATAATTTTAGGGGGGCTGTGGATCGATTTGGGAGGGCTAAGCCTGCCTCCCCTAATATCCGCCTATATACATTTGATTTAAATTTGACGCATTGTTGAAATATAATAAATTAATAAACATATCACCTTATAGGTGCTAGTATTGGCGGTATATAGCATAATATATTATGTATAATAATATTCGTTACATTTTTCACCCCCCGCCGGGTTGGTGGACATCTGTAAGTTGACCCGATACAAAATTATTTTAATCTCGACTAGTATGATATAATATTATTCAATATTATTATTGGATTTTATGTTATGGCTGTAATATAATAATAATATGCAATATTGGTTTACAAACGTATTTCGTAATACCTACTTCCTATACCCATATAATAATAATATGATCATAGACGCGTCTTATAATGAATGTGAAATTTTGACGTTTCTCGTAATATAGCTACGTGGGGGTACTTAACGGCCGAATGGGTCCGTATATTAACCGATTAACGAAATGCGTGAAACGCTAGCTAGGTATATATATTATATTATATCGTTGCAGCTGTACCTATCGCGATATCGTCTTCTCTCCCGGATTTCGTCCGCCCCGTGTACATAATAATGTTATTATTTACAATATTATGTTCGTATATGTGCATGTGTCGTAGGGGTCCGGGATAGTTTACGACACACGTCATTTGTCGGACGGTATCCTCCTCGTCCCTTCACCTTTTCGCCGGTCTCCGCCGCCGCTGCTCGGCATTATCGACGGTGCCCATCTGCCTAGGTTGATTTATAATATAATATTATGCAGACGGAATATATACATAGATACTATATAGGTATACATATATGCACCAGGCACCTGCATCTACAGAACCTGCCAGACTATGTAACCGGAACACATTATTAGAATCACGCCCCCTTTGGGCTGCCAACGCACGACCGCCGTTCTTGTGGACGTATAAACGTCGTAACATATCGTCGGTCTTTCTCGGCGGCCAGTAATGACCTTGTACGTATATATACAATACCGTCAGATTAACTTACTTATTAGGCGTATACGTGTATAATGTATAATATATATATATAGACATATAATTATAGTTTGTGTATTTACAATTAGAGTCCTTACCCGATTTATACACGGACCGTTTTTCATTCCACCCGAAAGGATTTTTTGCAATCCTGCAGTGACAAAATCTACTCCATAACTATACACGCAGCTCATTTAGCCGGTAAAATTGTCGCCAAGTTATTTTGTTGTTGTTGTGTAGGTGTGTATATACTCTTAAAAATACAGTAGCTGCTATTTAATCAGCAAAATCGAACATTTATTTTACATCCAATTTTTATTTACTCAGCATATTATATAATATCGAATAAAACATTGCTTTACAGCTGTTTTCATACACATGTCGAACAGATAGAAAATTCATGATTTTTTTGGTTATAAATAATAATTGTAGGAGCATTTTAAAAATAATTGTATGATATAGGTACACGAGGGCTATAGTTTAACATGGTATAAAACATTATAATGATATACCATCTAGAATGTCTGTGCAAACATTTTGCGAATTTTTTGTGATACACATATATTATAATTAATTAAATTGCTATTAAAAAGTGGCTAATTTTTTTTTTCATATTATTTTAATATTATAATATATTGCAGTCGTATTAAAATTTAAAAATGTTCTTATATTATATAGTATAAAATATTGTCTATATCAATATGCCGTTAAAAGTTTATAAAGTAATATTTATATCATTTTGATAAAAATCAAATAAGGGCATTATAATTTTCTTTAATGACAAGTTTCAGTTTGTTTCTGAATTCGAAGAGAACTTGGTAATTATATGGTATTCGATTATTCGAAATACTTGAGTCACTCTGGCCTCTGATTAGGTAGTTGATAAAAATAAAATAAATAGTAAGAATATGGTAAATGGTAATAAATATTTTATAACTCCTGTAAGAGTCACTTTATAGACTGTTTATTTTATTGGATTATTGCAAATTGGAACACTTCACAACAATAATACTTAGAAAATACTATAATTTGAATAAATATTTACGAATATGACTATTGTACAATTTAAGTACTGTTTTAAGCGTAGATCATTGACAAATAAAATATTTTATTCAATTTTATTTTATTTCGTATTTTCTTTTTATAATTTACAATATTTGATATGGAAGCTTGTATGTACAATTGTTAATTAATAAATAATATTTTTTTACAATGTACTAAAATTACATGTGTCATTATAATAATAGTCGATCCACATTAAGTGTCAACGTCAGACTTTCTATTAATCTAATATTATTTTAAAGTATATTTGAACTTTCTAGATATTATATTTGAATTTTCAATGACCAGGTGTACGATCATAATACTACCATAATATTGGTATAATCGCATATACAATATACATATATAATATATTTTAGAAAACTGAAATCTTGGGTGGTAGGTTTAGTTTTAAGTCATCGTGGAAATCGCAAGTTTATGGGCTATAAAATCTAAGATTCTTCCTTAGTTATTTATATGCTAATTAAAAATATTATTTTGCCACTTATAATTAAATCGAGAAACGCGTATAGTATAGTAGGATGATTTTTTTATAAGACAAGCAATTCATGTCGTACCTAACGTTTTATTTGCTTAACCACGCAGTGTAATATATACATATCGTATTCTAAGCTATAATATATAATATATTATGTATATTTAATTTTCATCGATTCAGCGACAAATTTAATTCATAAGATTGTAGTAAATTGACAATTGTATATATTTAGCTATTCAGTTAGTGGCTAAATTATTGTTTTTGTTTTAAATAATATACATATTTAGATGCATTTATAAGCAGTTTAGTTTAAATTTACATTTATAATGCCAGTTCGTTAAAGTCTCTCTGACATCAAAGATTTTATTATCGTATATTATATTATAATAAATTATGCATATTATAAATTATGACATGCGTATGATATTATGGATTCAGAACTATCATGTAGGTATGTAATTTTAAAATATTATCATTTGTGCTGTGAAGTTGAGCAATAATGCAATTTTAGTATCACTATGAGTTATAGAAAGTTGTACGTAAAGGAGTGCTTGCGTATATATTATAAATATATACAGTGTGTTTCACTTAAATATTAACACTAAATATTTCACCTGGATGAGTGTAGATTAAAACGAAGATTTTTGAGGAAGATAGAGAATACTAAAGTACTAATACATATTATTATATTTTAACCAATTTTCAAACATTTTACTTTTTTGGTGTGTGGTGCATACGCAATAAGACTTGTAATGTTTGTAACTTGTAATTCAAACTTCTTGAATTTAATAATAATAATAATAAATGTTAACATTTAAAACATAATATAAGTTTCAAAGCGGATGCACACATCGAAAAGAAAATAATTTTGAAAATTGACCAGAACGTCTATTTTAGTATCTTCTATATTATATCTTTAGCAAAAATTCCCATTTCAAACTCAAGTCTTCTGGCTGAAATATTTCGTGTTACCATTTAAGTGAAACACACTGTATACTGAACGCTGAAAGTTGTGTTTATTGAAAACCGTATAGAGATCGTTTATATAAATTATAATTATAAATGTGTGGGTGTCACAATTCACTTTGACAATATAACAGAAATTAAACTTTTGTACTTTAGTAAAACTGAAATTGCATATACAAACACGTAACATAAACATGTAGGCGGATGTCCATCATAAATTGTATATTATACGGTCTAATAGGTTTTACCTATAACAATCATTTATTTTGATATAGTTTCAAATGGAGATAATAATATTATTATTACGGAGTATTGTGTATTATAGCTGTATCAGTCTTTTATGCGCAGACGTATACTGCGTTACATTCATATTAAAATACGTTCACTGTTATCGAGTCCGGTTCATTGACAATAACACCGCGAGATTTGCACAGTCGCGATAGTATTATATTATTGTAAGTACAGCGTGTACGTGTCTGTATAGCTATAGGACATGTGCAGCTATTGAAGTGTATTTGTTAATAATTGACGTTATCGCAGCCTATACCCGCGTAAACTTTAGACGGCTATTCGAAAGAACACGACCTGTAGGGAAATGGTTAACTGCGGCCAAATTAACTTTTTTCTAAAAGTCGATATGTTATAACTGCGACACATAACAATTTAACATTACCTATATATTATACAACCCGTCAGTGGCGTAGGAAGACTCGTTAGCGCCCCTGGCAAACGTAGGAAAATGCGCCTTTTTAGCGATTAAAAAATTGACGAAAATACGGAATGATATATTTAACATTTATTCTTTATATTATGTATATTATTAGGTAATACCACATTATATAATTATCAATTATTATTATTTATTACAATGTAAATTTCAAACTTTAAAAATTTTCTTTTCTTGCTTTTAAGCTAGAGAATTCATCGATAATTTCGTCATATGAAATTTGTCTAGCAAATTCATGTTCTATGGATAAAATTGCCATGCTTGTTAATCTCTCTTGTCCAATAGTTGATCTTAGTAATTTTTTATTAGTTTAAGTTTACTGAAACTTCTTTCACAACTAGCAGTTGTTACTGGAATAGTGAGAAATATTCTTAACGCTATTTCTATGTTAGGATAAATATCTTGTAAGTTTTGTTTATGAATAAACTTTAGTAAATCAATCGGTGCAGCCATTTTGAAATTGGTCATCAATGCAGAAGCCTGGTGTTTATAAGTACCAATTTTGAAGCACAAATTTGCGCCCCTTCATAATTTGCGCCCCTGGCGTAGGCACAGTTCGCCATACCCTTATTGCTACGCCACTGCAACCCGTACAGCTGTATTTATACATAAGCGTAAATAGTGTTTGAAATTTTTTTTTTTTTTTGGGGGGGGGGGCTATAGAAATTCTAGGGAGCGCTAAGCCCCCCAGCCTCCCACCTATTTGCGTCTATATGTATATACATATCTATAATCGATACGCGATGATATATAATACATTGGTGCCTAAATCATATATTATACCTATGTGTTATTATGTAAATATAATTATGTATTTTCGTTGTTTAAGACTAATATTTGGCCCTGCATGTTTTATTTGAGCATTCTCATGTTTTATATTCACTTATTTTTGATTCATATATTTAAATTTAAATTTTAAAATTGTTTAACACTATTAATTCTTAGCTATTCTGGCTAAACATTCTTGTAAATTCCATGTTAAATTAAGTATTACATTTCTTAAACTACTTCTACTAACATCTTACACTAGTAAGTAGGTATCATCACGAGTAAAGGAACCCATATTTATTATGTTTGTGTATTGGTTGTCTATTTTCACCATGTGTTTTTGTACAATAAACGATGCTTCAGCGGTGCTACAAGAAAATAAAAAAAAGGAATATAAAATAAATTTGCCGCAGTTTGTGTAATGTATCTTATAGGTTTGGTCGCAGATTGCATAATGTTATATTATTTTCGCCAAAGTTTACACATTGACTTTTAAAAAAAGCCTAATTTTATCATAATTTAAAAACAGCTGACCTGTAGGTGTTTATACTCAGTAACTATTTTGTTCCCCAGTTACCCTTTCTCGGTTAATTGTATAGGTACATATTTTTTACGTTTAGGTCGTATACGTATATAGGTACTTAAATCTCTGTTAGAGATATACTTATACCTATACGCGAATACCTACTTATTAGTGCGCGGCGCTAGACTTTGGCGAACATTTTCCTTGATCGTTATTGTCTCTGTGATTTTTAAAAGCATTATTTTTTTATATATGGTGTGGTTAAATGCATTAAAGTACAAATTG
Source organism: Metopolophium dirhodum (assembly GCF_019925205.1). NCBI lineage: Eukaryota > Metazoa > Arthropoda > Insecta > Hemiptera > Aphididae > Metopolophium > Metopolophium dirhodum. The sequence continues at coordinate 616,472 of NC_083566.1, read as the reverse complement.
TTTTTTAATGACGTACGCATGTATAAATGTTTAATGACCATAATACATATGTCATTTTTATGTCAGATTTATATTATTACACTTTAAAAGGTATATTTGGACGACGGTCGGGCTCGAAAAAACTGTTTATAGTTTATACCTTCAAATTGCTATTCTTGCAAGCGAAAACGCAATAACGGTGAACGCAAATTACCGCATGGCGCATGTACAGCAGACATTACATTTCATTTATGATATTACAGTGCTAATATCAAGTGACTTGAACATACAATATTCCTCCGTACGGAATATTGAAGTTATGATCATATATTTTTATTGTTAAATTAAAGAAAATATTATTAAACCGATTATGCTATAGGTATATTTGAAATGAAAAAAATCGTCGTTAATTTTAAGGAAACAATAAAAAAGTACAATTGTTTCCTTAAAATTAACGACTATTTTTTCTGATTGCGCGTAAGTTCAAAGTAGGTACTTATCTATATATACTTTTCTATGTATTCAAACGATTAAACTATTATTATATAGATATTTCATTCTCCGCGTCCGTCCATCAATCATTATCTGTATAAACGCTCGTGTACCTATAGACATACTTAAATAACTTCAAAGTCGAGATAACCCTCAGCTATTGAATTTATTGAATTATGATAAAATATATTCCACGCAACCATCAATCAATGATTTTCCACAATTGTTATTATTGTTATAATGCTGTAGAATTGGAAACTTCGCTACTCACATATTATGAGTCTGAAATTTGTTTGTACTCCCGTGATATATATATACTTGAATCGTATTCATCACGATTTTTGTGTAGCAAACGTATGCGTGATTCGCGTATATGGTATAAAAAACTGATATAGCAATATCATATTATACGCGCGAAACACGTAAGAAATATACGGGACTTTTATATTTAAAAATGTTTGTCGAGCACCTACAATATATATACGCTTGAATATACAGGGTGATTTTTTAAGCATGCTCAGCCCCGTTTTCCCTAACTATTTAGTACCTTTATTCAAATTCTTTAAGTGGTGCAAAAATATCTCGAGTTTAATTAAAAATTAAAAAAAAATCAGAATTCGAATATAGATGCATATAAAGCATAAAAACAGGGTGTGCCGGCTTTAAAAATCATTCTGCAGTTTTATATGTATATTATAATATAGGTATGGATCGTCATATTATAATCCAAGGTAGGCGGCGGCGATCGTTTAAATAGTGCGGCGGCTGTCGGTCGTCGTGTTCAAAATAAAATAATACTCGGATTCTTTAAAAGCGCATTATCAGCTGTGATCGCGATCGGCGATTGCATTCGAACGCGGACTATATATTATTATTATTATGATGCGACCACCGATTGTCCGGCTCGTCCTTTAACATCGTGAACCTATGATCTTATTCGCGAGCTGCACAGACGTCCGTCTTTATGCCTTTACGGTGTACATTATGACGTAAACTTAACGTCGTCCACACGATTAAAACATTCAAATTTTGACAGTGGTCAACTATTCGTATAACCTATATCGTATAATAATTATAGAATATATAGTATAAATCTGTTGCACGGAGGCCGGAGGGTCGATTTTAAACCAACTTCACATATTATTATAATTATTAGTTACATGTAACAAAAACTCACATAAATGAATTTATACTCGTAGTAATAATTTATGATTTCATTATGTATATATTTTTTCCAGTTATCATTGTTATATAAGCTTTATACCCGAATATATTTTGTGGCAGTCCGTGGCTTCATATATTTAGTTCTATTACATAGCGTATCTACCTACTATCAAATCAATTTATAAATTAATTAATACCATATTAAGTATAATTGAGTTCAATATTTTTGGAATAAAGGATAAATAACGTTGGTTCAATAGTGCCCTACGAAAGTACAAAAGTGGGGTGGTGATTTTTGTTCGTGTTGTAATAAACAATTAAGGGTGTTGTACAAATATATAGGTATTTAGATGTTAGTTCCTCTGGGTTTTGGCGTCATTGTTAATTTTTCTCGGTGTAAGTTTGAAAACCACTGTATATGCATATTTTAGATATATGTATAAACTACAGAGAAAATTTTGATTCGAATCACGAAATTGTTTATACTATATATCAAGGCTAGGCAAGTTAATGATTTTTTTAACTCAGTTAAATTAAGTTGATTTGCACCAATAAGAAAAAGTTAAAAGTTAAAAGTTAATTTAACTATAGCTCAACTCAGTTAAGTTAAAAGTTAATACATACTTTTGTCAACTTTTTCTTAAGTTAAAAAAAAGTTAATTTGTTTATACAACGTTAGCGTACTTAATTTTTTTTCAAACCAAAACTAAATTATAGACTATAGTATTTATACTTTGTACAGTATTTCCATATAAGTTAGATTCGAATGATATAATACTGTTTACTTTAAACAATTCATGGAAAATATTTTTTGACATGAAGACGAAATAGACTAAAATAGTTAAATATAATAAAATTAAAAACAAAATAAATTAACTTAACCTTTTTTTTAAAATGATAAAGTAATTAATTAATTTCACGTTAATTAAAAAAGAAATTTAGTAAGTTTACAGTTAAGTTAATGAAAAGCCAAAAGTAACTAGTTAAGTTAAAAGGCTAAAATAAAATTAACTTTTTAACTTAACTTTAACTTTTTAACTCGTTAATGTCCAGCCTTGCTATATTATAGACTATAGAGTATGTAAACATTAGACAACCCTTTCTTGTAACTACACAAATTCGCATTAATTTCGTGCAATAATAGCTTAAACCAAAATCTATAATATTTAAAATTTTTAAAATCACTTCTTTTATAAGTGTCATTAAAGAATTACTTGCAATAGTGGTCACCGGTTACTGGTTGAATTTAATATTTTAGTAATTTTACGCCCATCTATATTACTTCAAATTGATTTTAAAAACCATGCAAGGTTTATCTGGAGGACTAACAAATTTAATAATCCTACAGATACACCCTGTATTACAAGTTGTCTGTGACATTTAAAAGTCACTGCAGTCTAAAAACCGGGACAGCAGACCCCAACGAGTGCCAAAGCTTACGAAATCGAACCACCCCTCATTTTTGTGGCACTGCAGCTACAGTGCGTCAAAAATCAACATTAATGAAATACCCTCATTACGACATGAGCTAAAATTTGCGTTGGGAAGTCGTGAAACCGCAGGCGGCGTTTCCGGTACGCGATTGTTACTAATAATTATCATTTCAGGCGATCACCGCGACGTCTCTTGCATCAACGTCTCTTTCTTCCGATTCGCGGTCGTTCCGCGTTGTTCCCTTAACGGTCACTAAATAATATATATCATGATATAATACTTAGGCTCTAAACAACAACAATAACGCGACGACAATGGCCATCATCGTTATAATATATACAACGAAACAATGTAATATTATATAGAGTCGTTTCACGGTCGGACGGATCTCGCGGTGCGGATTGCGGTGGGCGAGGGGTGAAAACGGTGGAAGTATAATAAGAACGATAAAACCAAAAAGGCGCCTCCCTTTGTTAACCCCCCCGTTCCAAAATGCCCGGAGATCGCGACCCACACGTCATATACCTACACACGTCATCATATAGCCGAGATCGCGGCGTTGTGACAAAACTGATCGCATATAATATATAGGTAGGTACGATCCAGATCCGTCGTCGTAGTCGGCTGGTTTAGGTTCACGGACCTTTGGCCCGTTAATAATTACCGTCGCGAATCGCAGTCGGTTCCCGACCTCATTAACCGCGCACAGAATCCTCTGCCGCCCCGCCCCGCCCCGCTCGCCGTCACACACGCCGATCGACCGTGACCGGCGGCGGCCCCTCCTCGCCGGTCGTCACCACCCGCGCTTGCCTCTGTGGCTGCTGCAGAGCGTCGTGTGTGCCGGTGATGCCGGAGACTTTAATCCGGGCAGGTATACTTATTATTACCATGTATAATGTCGTCACCGCGTTCCGTGTCACATCCCGTCGGAAGCACGCTGCCGCCGCCGCCTCCCGTGCATATATAATATAATTATAATAATAATATATAGAGTATACCACTACCGCCGGTGCGGTTCAAACCCGCTCCGAACCACACTGTAGCCACCGCCGCGGCCGTCGTCGCGCGACCGTTTTACCCGCGCGGACTTGTCGGCCGTTACGCGTCCCGGTGCGGTGGTGCTCGGTCATACTCGGACGATATTTCACGTTGTATCGTTTATTGTTTTCAGTTGGACGACGCCGCCCTGCAGCTGTACAAGGACGGCGATTTCGGATCTTACCTAGACATGGAGGCGTCCATTTCCGAACAACCGGAAGAATTCGAAGGATTTCAAAACGAGTGAGTATATTTATTATAGTACATATTTTAGTACATATTTTATGCATGATGGGGATTTTATTTTTACCGCGAATCGCAGGCAATATTATATCTCAATTTATACGATTTCGATAATCCGCTATATTCTGAAGTATATAGGTATAGTGTAGGTGAAATGATCCATATCGTCGTTGTCGGGGGATGATCGTTGTTGGTACCTATAAATACGCTATATTAGCTAATATACCAATAACGTTGGATGTTCTCTGGATCGTGACAGTCATATCCGAATGCGTTTGGATAAACAATATTATTACATAAACGTTATTATTAGGTACATAATATTATAGGATATATAGCCATATCGGTAGTATTTCACCTAAACGAGTTTTGTATTTCGCTTTAGTAAAACTAGTAAAAGCGCTTAGGAAATTTGCTCAATTGTACGTGATACGAGTAAACCTTTACAGGTTAACAGCTTAACAACGTATAGGCAATACTATTAAACATGCTCGATTTTGTACAGGTTGGAAGTTTGGAATCATCTCGAATTAAGAGTATCCGCCGTAATTTATTTTTGACATTTGATTAAATACCTTGTTCGTGGTAGTAGGGCGTTGGGAGGAAAAACGTAGGATGGGATTGGATATGCTAGAACTTAATACCGACTATAAATATGTAGTGATGAAAAACCATTTTTTTACACAAAATAGTAGGTTTATCCTTTTCCGTAAATATACAATATAATATATATATCAATATAAGTGATACAGATATGTGAAACTCAAACCTTAGATTTAAATTTCCTCAACTGATAATATCTATTTAAAAAGTTAACTGACAAATATTTAAACAATGTTTTTTTTATATCAATTAAATTACAAATTTTTTTTTAAAGATGATTTAAGCTTGGTTCAAACGAATCGACAATGTTGGAACGTAACTATATTTTTTCCCACGCTTGTATTGCATTAGATAATAATAATATGATAAACACATAATCATTGTTATGGCTCGACCATACTATACCTATATACGTTTCTATATTATACTCCAATAGTTTTTATTTTTTAATTGGCCGAAAACACGTTTTTTCATGTCGTAAATATTATTCTCGATAATCGTTTAGTCTCTTCCCCAAAAATCGTATGTTCAATTTTCAATAGAAAAGTTTTATTTTTTATTTTTGAGCGACGCAATAACTAATAATATTCGTAGGCTGATAGAATTAATTATGTTAAAACGAAGTAAAACAAATATACTTTTTTTAAATTGATCTTAATATGCTAGAAAGAGTGGTAAATAAAAATAAAGAGTGTACTAGATAATATCTGGTGGGTAACTATCAACAGTCGAATCATTAATTTACCTATGTAACATAATATATTAATATAGGTATGTATAATAATTCATATTACCTAAATATATATTAAGTAGTCCGGAATATTTGACATCATAGTAGGTAGGTACCAAACCTATTTTTAAGATACTTTAACTATATAATTTTAAGATGTTGTACCGACGTGGAAATTAGAAATAATATTATAGAAACCTTTATTTCATTGTTTGGTCACATTTTGGTAGGTAAAGTTTTGCTGAAAAATAAATTTATATCAATGAGTGCTATAAATATTTGTTAATCTTTAATTGTTATTATCATACAATTATATCAAACAATATTTCCTTACAGTCGACAAATATTGTGTTACCTATATTTAAGTGAAATTTTATATATTTAATTTGGCGTATAGGTATATTTATATATTGGTCCTTACATATAAAATAATAATTTTACATTATGTGATTACCGACCCCTACGAATAACACAGTAAAATAATATTGTGAGAAACTTTTTTGAACATTGAAGATAAAGAATGTTTTATATTCAAGGAATTGTGGGAATCGTTTGTCATAGCATAATAATTACCATTCAAGAGTAAATTGATTTCATTAGCTGGTGAAAAAACACTTTTTTACTGTACGATGAGCTCGCGTGATAACATGCAGCAGTCAAATAAAATATATAATCAGTAAAATAACACGTCATAATATTTTGTGCTCAGTTACCAGTTCTAACGTAGTCTCTTAAATGTTTATTTTAGGTTTTCGTAAACGTATTTAAATATTTAGTTTAGATTAAAAGTTATTTATTTTTTAAAACCGTTTAACAAAACGTATACCAATAATAACTCATAAAGTACCTGTTTGATTATTAATTTCGTTGAATGATTACTGGTTCGTGGTATTTAACTAAATATTTACTTAATGTACTGTGAACTCATTTTACTGTTATTATTTAGTCACCGTGTCACCGTGTCCCATCGGCCATCAAATGCGGCAGACATAACGAAACCAAAAGAACTGTCACAGTTTTAACAGAGAATTCTAATCATGACAAAGAAATAAAATGCCGTTATGTGGGGACAGATTAAGATCGATATGGACACTTGGTTGAAAAAAAAAAGAAAACTAAATAAATGAGAGCTATTATTGCGTTACCGCCTTCGACACGGGTTGCAGTTACCCAAGAGAAAAATTCAACGAACGTTTAGATCTAAAAGTCGGATCGGGTTTTTATTTGAGTCACGATTTCGGGCTGTTCAAAAAACATAATATTTTGTATCCCACGGTAATTGTTTGACATCATGGCCTCTTTCACCTCATATTTTTTTTTATCAGTTACAGTTTTAAGTCTTCTCCTGTCTCAAGATAGTAGGTACATTCTTTTTGCTGCGATACCTATACTATACGGTAGGATATAATATGACGGGGGCCTATTAGCCATAAATTATAAACGATTGTTCAATTAAAATGATTAAATATTATGCTTTGTTTTCGCATGAAATAACAATACAGCATAATAGTCCGTTATCATTTTTTAACCATATATTATTACTACTACTATTAATATTATAAATTGTAATATATTTTTGTTCCAGTAAAAGAAACTCGATTGTCTTGCGCACGCAGTTGTCAGTCAAAGTACACACTATAATCGGTAAGTATCCCATAAATATTGTAAACAGGCGAAATTCGTTATGTACGGTCGAGTGGTTCTTATATTGTCTGAAACTGACGTTATTTAAAGCGAGTTAATAATTTACTGTACCCAATTATATACATTTATATGAATAGAACGCACATTATAGGGCACAATAAAAATGTGTAACGAATAATGACGAACACGCGGTGATAATTGCTCCTGTACCCGCGGATAGTCCACGAAAAATCGTGACCTTTTATTTCTTTTTCTTCTTCTTCTCGTTATTGTTATTAATATTATTATTATCGTTATTATTTTGCAGACAAACTGATGAACTCCGAAGGCAAAGAGCTCCGGAGGTGTTTGTTCGCGCTCAAGCACATATTTCAGGTGAGAGACCACGACTCACGGGGAACACACTGTAACAATGATAATTCTTTTGTGCGCGTGTTCGCCTGCAGGGGCACAAGCGTTTCAAGGTTTAGAGAAACTGTTTGCCTGTGTGTTTATGTATATATATATATATTATAATATGTTATAGTGATTAGCAATGTAAACAGCCCGGGCCATTGTTCGGGCGCCCCATGTGCCGTCACGTACATAATGCTGTAACAGTTGAAATGTTATTGTAATATTATACTAATATATAATATGTGTGTTGTAGGAGGATAAGGATTTGGTTCACGAGTTCATACAGAACGACGGGCTACGGTGTCTCATTAAGCTGGGGTCGGACGTCGACCAGAATTATCAAAACTACATATTAAGAGGTACCTATAACCAGCTATACCACTTACCTACCTTTTTCATAAAACCGTACTCGGCTGAACAAAAATGTTTATAACGCTCAACCGTTTTATTATTCTCAGCTCTCGGGCAAGTGATGTTGTACGTGGACGGCATGAACGGCGTTATCGAGGACAACCCGACCATCCAATGGCTGTACTCGCTGCTGACGTCCAGATTCCGATTGGTCGTCAAGACCGCGCTAAAGCTGTTGCTGGTCTTTATCGAGTACGTCGAGTCCAACTGTTTGATTTTCATACAAGCCGTACTCGCGGTGCACCAATCTAATGGTAATAACCGTACATGTAGCGTATGATACATAATAATATAATTCATTATATCGCTCCGTCGATCGTTTCTGTATATTGTGCGTGTCCGTTTCATTATTTTTTGTCTTCCCGTAGGCACTCCATTGTGGAGTAATGTTATGAAACTGCTCACCGAACCCGATATGGTCGACACTGAACTGTTGGTGTACGCGATGACGTTAATCAACAAGACATTGAACGGTATACCGGATCAAGACACATATTACGATCAAGTTGATTCGATCGAGGAACAGGGAATAGAACAAGTTATACAGAAGTAAGATGAAAAACCATAATATTATTATATTGCGTGGCACATGCTATAAACATTGTTTTTCTTCTAGGTACATGTCGAAGCCGGGAACTGAACTTGATCTTCTCAGACAACTTCAGATTTATGAAGTTGTTCTGCAACACGAAGATGGAGATAACAAATCTACTCCAATCAGAGTAGACCATTCAATCAGGTAAGCAGTACAAAGTTTGTACTACAAACATTTCTCTTTTTAAGATTTATGTATGTAAAATTAACATTATGTATATGTTTATATTTCAGAAAAACATTAAGAAATAGAAAATCATTGAATTCGTCATTAGATTCTGCGGATAGAAGAAAATCTAGAAGACACTCGGCCGGTAATCCATGTGTTCAAATGCCTTTACTTATGGAAAGGCTCGATATAAATCCACCTTTACCAAAGCCAAACAAATTACCTCATCCAGGTATGCGTGGATAAATATTTAAGTATATGTTTTATTATTGTTTCGACTTGTCTAACCAATTTAATACATAATATTTTTGGTTTTTGAGTATGATTTTGAATGTTAAAAAACAATATTATTTTATAAGTACTATATTTACTTCCCTTTAGACTATAATTAAAAAGGCTGAGGGCTTCTACAGTTCTACCACTTATAAACCTGGAAATATGTATGCACTTATGCACTAAAAAAAACAACAAACATGCATTTCAAAATGTTCTAAAAAGCGTATAATATGATATTTTGGTACTTGAATTATACAATTAATATGAAAACAAAAATATAAAAAGATAGTTTAATTAGGTATTCACTTTATAAAAATTTGAAAATTAATAATTAGCAATTAACACTCCCAGTTACACGCGTTGTAGTGTTATCGGCCAGATAATCGACCGATATACTGCAATTAGTGTAGTAAGTACTATTATATTTTTAAATTCAATTTTCCAAATGTATTTCTACATAATATGCTCTTAATTTGTCAAAGACAAACATTTTACACTTAAAGTTTTTTTAAATTTTTCAAAATAGGTACCATATTATCTTTTTTGTTCTAACTGACTTGAGATCGAAAACTGGCAAAATATGATCTTATTTTTTCTAATATGCATAAATATGCATTTATATGCAATAACAGAAAGTATGCAAAAATAAGCAAAATAAAATTTCTAGTGTAACTTACTAGTATTGTGAAACATATTTAATATTTATACATCACTCACATTATTTTGCGACCTTTCAAGAGAAACGTAACTAGAAGTCCTCAGTCCTAATAATTAATTATTTTGCTTACTTCAGCTTAGCTTTAAGCGTTAATATTTGTCACGTCGTTGTGTAGCGTTTTTGTTTGTTTCGCTTTGCATCAGGTGAGGACGCTGGAGTGACCCCTGGCTTAAAACGAAGAAGGGAACGTGCTCAAAGACAACGGAGCTTGCTCCGGGAACAGTATAAGAACAATATAGCTCGACCAGATTGGTCTAGTACTGACGACCAAGGTATGTATAATTAGTATGTTATATTTTTCTCAACACACAATACGGTAAGATTAATTAAATAAATTTGTATTGTATTAATTATTTAAATTTGTTAGGGGAAAGTTCTGAAGGTCAAAATGGGTTACATCCGTTTAACTTGTCTTTCTGTAATGGAGACTCGGAAGTTCAGAGAGAGAGCTCGGTAAAAGACTTGACACAAAAGTTGACAAACTTAAGAAGTCCAGACGAGTCACCTACTAAATTGGCTCCACCTCTAGATGATATGAGAGGAATAATTTCAAAAGCAATGGAAGGTATTGAATTGATGCATTTTATAATAACTAGAAGGCGGATTTGTATGCATTTGCATATTTATTCTTGTTGATCGTATGATATACTAAATAAACACACAATTTGTTTCATGACATAATGAAAATTTTTTAATGCATATTTTTGTATATTTCGACATTTTCTACTTTAAGGGTTATAAAGGCTTATTTTACAATTTTGATTGCATACTTCATCTTTTAGTGCATATTTCGATGTTTTTTTTTTGTTTTTATGGAAAATTTTGAAATATAATATACTATTGTAGTATAAGAAAAAAATTATATGTATAAGTATAGTTTCAATTAATATCTAAATAAATTAATAGGTGGGGGACGGATTGACCGAGCTGACTAGGACGTCGGTTGCGACGTGCACCGTCGCTGGTTCGAAACCCGGCCACGGGCGGCACTTCTTTTCGGGCATTCCCGGTGTCTCGAGAGAGAGCCCGCCATCCCCCACCCGGGCATGGCAGATACCTACAGGTGCCCACTAGAAAATTCGGCCAAACTAACAAACACACGTGTTTAAATCTACAGTATCCTCCCCCACAGTTTAAAAACCACCCAACGGCCTAAGTTGCCACGGGTTAATTAATAAAAAAAAAAACAATTAATAGGTATACTTGTAGGTATAAATGGTTCTTTATAAATTTTTTTATTTTTTATGCATATTTTAACATAATTAATAATGTAATTATTAATGCATATAAATCCGCGCTCTAATAATAACCAATGTGTATTTTTAAATACGTGTGGTTTTGTCTTATAGGACTTGCCAAATCTCAGTCAAAAAATGAAGTTGTGAAAAGTCCGACCTCGGATTCAGCTATAGATATACTGTCGAGAAAAACTGAGACTGATTTACAATGGGAGAGATTAGTAAGTGAGTGCGATCGTTCTCTTCAGTTATGTGACTTAGATTTCTCTACTCTACACTCCGACGACGATTCTGATGTGTTGGCGTCATCTTCATTTCTTGGAGGTATTCCTCCTCCACCACCTCCTTGTCCTATGCTACCACCCATGCAACAGCATGTTGCAAAGAAAACCAAAAAGACTGTAAAACTATTTTGGAAGGTATATAATATTGTTATATAATTTTAATAATAAAATAAACATTATTTAACGTACGAATCATTACAGGAAGTTAGAGACGACCCTATCGCTAGAGTAAAATTGAACTCTGAACGTTTGTTATGGGAAGAATTAAGTCCCGTTGAAGTTGATACTCATAAACTTGAACATTTATTTGAATCTCGTGCAAAAGATTTTATTACCAAGGTAAATAACAAAATTAATAATTTTGATTTACTAAATAATTAATAATAGTAATAATCAATTATGAAATATTCAAATATGCTGTATAATATTTGGGCTCACAAATGGTTTCGGGTAATGCAAAAGTAACACTGCACCTGGGATTTTGGTTTATGATTATAATGGTTCTCTTAAAATTATAATATGCATTTATGCTTGGTAATACTTTGTGAAGCTTTTTAATGATATTTTGTTTGTTTTTAATGCGACCAAATTGAAAAAAACACGGATTGTACAAATTTTTCCAGGAGGTAAGGCTTTTTTTTATGCTTGTGATTAATAAGGGGTGTCGGATGTTTATAATAATGTTCTATTCTTATTGTCATTTAAATGTTTAGAAACAACAAGAAATTAATAAAACAAAAGAAGTAATCGTATTAGATCCGAAACGATCAAATGCAATTAATATAGGAATGACCAAGTTACCTCCACCGCGGTCCATCAAAGCGGCTATATTGAAAATGGATCCGACAGTCATAAATCGAGAGGGTATAGAGGTAATAAATCGAAAAAAATTAAGAAAATTGCGCACGATTTCCAATTTTTCCTAATCATAATAAATTATATTTATTAATAATAATAATTGTATTCTTTTACAGAAACTCATGACTATGCTTCCTAGCGATGAAGAACGAAACAAAATTCAAGAGGCGCAGTCTGCGTGTCCGGATTTACCTCTGGGCAGCGCTGAACAGTTCCTATTAACACTAGCTTCGGTATCTGAGCTTCCAGCTAGGTTAAAACTGTGGTCTTTCAAATTAGACTACGAGAACGTAGAAAAAGAAATCGCCGAACCACTTATGGATTTAATGCAAGGAATTGAAATATTGAAAACGAACCGCACGTTCAAGGCAATATTGGGCACATTACTGTCAGTGGGCATATTTTTGAACGGTGCTGAAGTCAAAGGATTTCAAATTGAATACCTGGCTAAAGTACCGGAAGTCAAAGACACCGTGCACAAACATTCTCTTCTTCACCATTTGTGTCATATCGTTATGGATAAGTTCCCCGATTCCACGGATTTATATTCAGAGGTAGTTATCGTTAATGTATTTATTATAATCAATATTATTACGATATAAAAAACATATCGTACTGTTTTAAACACAGATCGGTGCTATTACGCGTGCGTCAAGAGTAGATTTCGGAGAAATAGCTGCGACGTTGTCAAAAGTAGAACAAGAGTGCAGAGCGTCTTTCGACCATTTAAAGACGATCAGTAAGCACGACGGGGCGACTGCTATTAAATCCAAGTACGCCACTACTATTCAATACAACAGACTGCAATTGTGCATAATACGCATAGATATAGTTTTACTTTTACACAATAGCGTTTTGAAAAAGTTTTACTGGTTTAGATTTTCAGCTGAACTTATTGAGTAATTAGTATTCAATGTTTAAAAATAATTGCAAAATATTAACATGTATACAACAATAATTGTAATAATGATGATTATTAGGAACAGAAGTTTTTTGTGTTGCAAGTTTTGAGCGAATATTTATGCGTATTTAAATATTTAAATATTTTTTTTTAATTTTCTGATTTTTTAGTGCTCATTCTTAAACAATTTTTTTAGGTATTAAATGATAAAAAAGGTTATAGATAATAAAATTGACGATTTGATATTTTAATTCCATGGGCGTGTCATAGATTCATGAATTTATGATGAACAATATTTATGCTTCAAAGCCCGTACTTCTTTATTTTATAATACTATGTGAAAACTAGAAATTGGATCACCATAATAGTATTATGTTACATTAAAATTTAAAATGTAGATCAATTCAAAATGAAATTACCATAATCTGCCATGTAAAAACATGTGCAAATCCACGAATAATAAAAATATTAGAGTATATATTTTTTTGTTTTTGAACACATACTTTTGATTTTTTAAGTGTAAAACTGCACGCGTATTAAGTACCTATATTTTTAGAATATTTAATTTTGTCCTCATTAATATAATAGCAATATAATAGAAATTAATAATAATTAATTGCATTTACTAATGACGAGTGTTTTATGTCTTAGAATGTCAGAGTTTTTGGCCGACTGCGCTGAACGTATTGTGGTGCTCGGTAAAGTCCACCGTCGCGTTGTAAACCGTTTCAATAAATTTTGCCTCTGGCTCGGAATTCCTCTGCACAAAGTCCAACTCACCAAGCCCAACGAGTTGTGCCGTATCGTATCCGAGTTTTCGCTGGAGTACCGTACCACCAGGGAGCGTGTCATCCAGCAACTGCACAAGAAGGCTAGCCATCGGGAGCGGAACAAGACGCGGGGCAAGATGATAACGGAAGTCGGAAAAATCGACAAACAAGACGCCGACACTGAACTCAGACAGCTGTTGGACAAAGACCCATCGCACAACAGGGTGTTCTCGTGGAGGAATCAGTGTAGGCATTCCTTGGGTCAGTGTAGTGCAATAAATATGGAAGGGTGCGGGGTAATTATACGAATTAGAGATTATAATAAAAATCGACCGTGTGCAGGAAATACAAACGGTGTTCACATGAGCAACGACGACGACGAACTGATCGAGAGCCTGGTGAAAACAGTCACAGCCACGGCCGGGACGAACACGAGGACGACGCAGAGGGAACGTAAGAGAACCAAAGACGCTCATAGAAAATCACGTGAGTACGAGACATATACTTCGATTTGACGCGTTACAAAGACAACAATTTATCTGAATATGTTTAATGACTTACGCAGTGATCAAAAGGTCTCGGACTAGGGATAATATACCAAGGCAAAGTAGCAGTCACTCTCGTAATTCGATGTCGTAGTCTTGGTAAATTTATAATTATTGTGTTCGTATTGTTGTGTTTCGTGTTGTGTTTTTCGTGAAAATGCTTGCCAAACTGTTTAAAATTACAGTCCAACCGATTTTTAAATTTGCTCGTATTTTTGATTTTGTATCGTTTTGGTTTTTAAGAAATTAAATATAAACTGTAACTTCTAGTATATAGACATCGACGAATAATAATATACCTATAGTATATTATGGATGTAATCTTCAGTCTTCGTCTTAGACGACGTTCGTTTAGTTTAATTAGACATTAATAGTAATATTAGTGGTGTATTGGCATCAAAATATCAAATCAAAATTATTAGGCGTAAAGATATGAGTTAAACGGCCATCATACGTAACGACTAGTATTATTTTACTGTAGTTAACTATCACGTACTTATGTGACTTGTTCACGCCATTTGTTGATTCGTAGACGTATAGAGTATTACGCATCATGCCATGTTGGAAAATGCTGTTTATTAATAAGTTACACAGTTCACAGTTTTTCAATAGTTCGACAGTTTGTATAATTATATGCAGTGGCGAGGAATATCCACCCACCCCTTATCCACCAACCAGTATTACCCTCATGTTAAATTAATAAATAAAATGTTTCACCATGAGTTATAGAATATTTAGTCCTTAATTAATAACTATTATAATATGTGTAGATATTACTTGAATTTTAATCATAAAGCTATAATATACATATATTAATTATATAACATGGTAGAAATTACCCGTTGGACATCACACAATTGAGTCCTTGAACCTATACCCATTTTACAAAATAAATAAATCTTGGAACCGTCCCTGAAAACCGTAGGACCACCACGTCTTGTTTATATGTAGTGAGCATACTATTGTTACACAGTGTTCTGTAATACTTAGCCATAGTTGTGAATTGTGATCACTAATCTTTGTCTACCCTTAAAAAATGCTCTATGCATTATATTGATACATTCTATACCTGTTTACAGTGAGGCGTACGTTGCGGAACGGTCTGAGCGACGAAGACAAAAAACATTTGGCATCATTCATAAAGGGCTACTGAACTGTGATATCCATGACGTCAAATATCTTATGACTGAAAATAATATTTTAGACGTTTCTTAATAATTTTCCTAATTCATTTTATTTTTACTTATATATA